>NC_133870.1:5459514-5728546 GCF_044706935.1 Curcuma longa | reverse complement strand
GTATGGCCGACAGTTCGTTCAGACTCGTATATTTCATAGTCATTTCCTCCCTGAACAATGATAAATCACATATTGGTTATATGAAAAGGAAACCTCTGATGAACAATCTGATTCTTTTATGCCAAGGATTGTTTTTCCTGGCAATTCTTCAACAAATTTGTTTGGGGTATCACAAAGAAAGATTAAGAAAAGAAAATTATTAATTTCCAAGATTTCAATGATTCGAGGCCACAGTAATGAATAGTTAATATCAAATCCAAATCTATTGTACAAGCCATATAAAATTCATAGGTGAAACATTGATAGATATCCTGTTAGATTTGATGTAATCCATATATATTTCCACAATGGTATGATATTGTGGGGACTTTTCCATCTTATAACCCGGATTTTTTCTATGTATTTTCAATGTGGGACTTTGATTGTTATCCCAATAATCTACCCCTCAAACAAAAGACCACTGGGAGCCCTTATTGATACGGGTCCCAATGGACCCGCCTCCTTAACGATCCCAACAAATCCCTTATTAAGAGCTCCCACCACATGGAGCCACCCTCAAACAAAGGACCACTGGGAGCCCTTATTGGTACGGGTCCCAATGGACCCACCCCTTTAACGGTCCCAACAAATCCCTTATTAAGAGCTCCCACCACATGGAGCCGCTCTGATACCACTATTAGATCCGATGGAATCCATATCTCCACAACAGTACGATATTGACAACTTTGAGCCGATGCCCTCATGGTTTTGTTTTTGGGCTTAACCCAAAAGACCTCGTATTAATGAGATATTTTCCATCTTATAATCCTAGGATCTTTTCTATGTATTTTCAATGTGGGACTTTGATTGTTATCCCAACGTATTCTTGATGCAAAGTCTTGGAAGTCAAACTACTAAACTTTCATTTAAGATTTGGCTACTTATGGATCACTTTCCTCTCTCTTAAAAACTTAATTTACTAAACTAGGTCATGCAATTATTCCTAGAATAATAAACAAATTGGACATGAGAAATAAAGAGTAATCCCTACTTTGCTTGTATCTTCATTGTAAATTAGACTGTCAATGCGTGCATGATAGTCCCAAATTGATGTAATTTGCAACTAGCAAGGACCGAATGAATATAAAATAAAATCTAACTCAGATTTGTGAATTAGTTTCTATGGAGTAACTTAGCAAAGAGTAATTAAGCCATGTGAAACTACTTATTGCTAGCAAGTCCAATAGTTACGAACAGAGACAAGCAACTGGCACTCAAGAAGAAAGCTGAAGGAAAACTACCTTGTAGGTTTTGTCACCAAAAAAGTGGATTTCCTGGAATTCATCAAGGTATTTCAAGCAGTAAGTCTTGTCCCAACCTCTAGGGAAAACCTACAATCAGAAACAAGCAAGTAAAATGGTGATTAATCTTGCTATTTAGGTCATATATTAGATCTACACAATATAAACACATGGTGATGCTTGTAAGTTAACTTACGTCAAAACTTATTTGCCCCCCGATTGAGAATGTTAGATCCATGTGTGCAAACTTTTCACGCAACACAGAGACCATCTTTGGTCGTACATTGTGAACCTAAAAGACAATAGAACACAAACTTTCACCAATAGTTCAAGGAGACATCCAATATTAAAGCCAAAACATTGAGCATCATAAACATATTTTTACAGAAAAGTACAAGCCTTATCATATTTTTCAAATTCATCACGTTCCTCTTGGCTGCAGTTCCTTCCAATTGGAGAGACATTCAACATTCCACTTCGAAACTCTATAAAAGTCCCTCTGAACACCAAGAACCCTCAAGGGATATGAGTTGGAGGTATAAAGGTTAAACTGAAACTGTTACTAAAAAATATTCTTCACCACCTTTTTATTGGAATCTCCAAATCGGCGATATAATGGAGAGTAAAATTAATGAGCTCCTACACAAGAAGTTAATCTTTTAGCTATAGTGAAACACAGCAACAAGTAGCAGTCTAAATATAGTATCTCACCTTCAGTTTATCCTCCCCGAGGAATGATTTCAAACTCTGTAAAACATCAGAGAAATCCTTTAGATTACCAAGACCAGAAGAGGAAAGAGGACAAGAATGTTCTAGTTGTTAAACTTGACCCTAGTCCTGTAAATTTGATTGGAGTTTCTTTTCAAAAGTTAGTATATGATAGATACTGAAGTAGCATCTCTTCAGCTCCCACTTACAATTCTATAAGTTATGTAGTGTAATACTGAGCATCCATTTGAACTCTAAACTGAATCTCTCTTATGCAATAAAATAAGAGAACTAGATCATCTGAAGATGATTAGCTAAGCATCAATGAAGAGAACAACTAAGAAAAAAATTGACAAGGCTCCTTCACTAATAAAAAGAATAAACCTCCGTCAATGATACAGACTGTCATGTTCAGGGATAGAAGGTTGAATGATTGTAGGTATGCCATATAGTAAACAGATCCAGTTAAAATCAGAACATCTCGCAAACAAACATTGGTTGAATCCAACAACAATGAACCATAAAAACCTGTAGTAAACCGGATTTACACACCAAATTATTAATTAGAGCAAGTGTTGCACTGTAAATTGATAATAAAAAAACTACATATTGGAAAATGCAGTTATATTCCTTCCTTCTGATTAAGTTCTCTTTTTTTCTTCAAAATGCATGTTCCAGAGGGAAAAACAGATCAAGAGTCATTCACAGTGATACAAACCGAAGTAAATATTATGTTGTAACAACCAAGATATAGTATACAGTTACAGTTACCTGTCGACCAATTAGTTCCTTATTTTTGTGAGCAAGAAGACCATTTTCGGAGAATACATAGTCATAGTCATTTAGAACTGCATAAGAAGGTTAGACATCAGGAGTGTACCACAATGATAAAGAAATGTAAAGATGCATGCAGATGTAGTATTTAACTGATACCACAATGCAACATCAGGAAAACCAGCATTGCTTGCCTTCACCAACTCAAGCAGTAAGAAGTCAATAAAACATAATGTCTTCGTCTTGAAATCAACCAATTAAAAAACATCATTGTAACAAACTTTCTTGCCGTAACGGGACATTTCCATTGAAGAACATCATTGTTTGTTTTGTAGAATGATTGAAAATCTAGCCTTTTAAATTATTAATAATTATCCATTCTTAATATACGACCAGTAAATGAGATCCTATCGTTATCTAAGAGTACATCCTGCAATATAAATACTGTTTTGACGAAGAAGCACAACGAGAGGTTGGAACTGACCGGAATTTCCAAGTTGTTCTGTAATCTTAATCAGGTCAGATCCTCCCACAACACCTACGGTGACAACCTGCCGAAAGGAAGCCACTTAAACATTCGGTGAACTAAGCAAAATCCCACATTTCCACCAAAAAATCTGCAGATCCGGACGAGCGGTTGTCGCCTACCTTCCTCAGTCCCCGCATGAACTCCAGCATTTGCGGCGTTATCTCCTAAGAAAAGAAATCAAGCAAGAGTCAGTTGCACAGAGAGAGGGATTCATTCACTCCATCCCAGGAAGCCAAAAATCAACCTTCCTAGGTGCAGTGAGCGTCCCATCGACGTCGAAAAGAGCGATGACGCCGGGCATTCTCGCTGCCATCCCCCACCAGTTCTCCCAAAAATCGCCGAAAGATCGAGCCGACGATTTGTTTTTCTCCGGCGCAGTCGGTGCAGCAACTCGGGAAGATACGGGAGGTTTTTTAGGGTTTGTGACTTTGTTTTTACAGTTGTATTTTTTACAGCCTGGAAATTTCTAAAAGCCATATCATATTTTTTTTTTCAAAAAAAAATCCCCAAAAAAGAATCCTTCTCCTCTTTTTTTTCCAATTTTTTTTATTTAAATCGAATCAAATTAAATCGAAAAATAAAAAATAAAAAGTTAACTATTTTATTAAAAAAATCATATAAAATAACTATAAAAATATAATTTTAAAAAAACTTACATCATTAAAAATTTATCTATATATTTTTTAAAATTTTAGAATTTTAATAAAAAATAAATTTTTTAAAAAACAACCACGGGAGGGGAGGAAGACGAGAGCGCATCCACGTCCAGCGAATGATAATGATATTATCTTTTCTTGATGGTGCAATCCGCAACGGTGCAGCAACTTGGGAAGATAGCGGCGGCCCCGGGGTATAGCTGAGTTGGTTACGACGCAGCAGAGTTGCAGAAGAGGGCAAGGGTTCGATTCCTGACGAAACCAGGTAATACCCTCCTCCCGTTGGGATTGCGGATTCAACTTTTTGCAGAAGAAAAGGGAAGATAGCAGCGATAGTAGTATTTCCAATATTTATATATTATAAATTTTGTTTTTAGTAAAAATTCAATTAGATTGAATTAATCGATTGAATTTAAAAGTTTGATTCAATTATTTCAGAAATCAATTTTTTTTAAATATTAATTATTTTGATTCAATTTTTATTTAAAAATTTTTAATTTCTTTAAACTGAACTAACTAAACCTTAAATCTTTAAATCAGAAAATCTTAAGTATGTAATTCTAAATTAATTGAATAGAAAGTTAAAATTGAATAAAAATGAAAAGTTTTATTCGTTTAGTCAAAAATCGAATTAATCGATATTTTATCATTTCGATTTATTCGATTTATTCGATTTTATTAAAAAGTTGGATTGGTTCGATTAGTTCAGAAAAAATAATTTGTTCGATTTCGATTAATTAACTCAATTTGATTTTAATCTAATATTCAACCCTAAATGACATTTTATTTTAATTTGGTCTAGTTTGCTCTCAAATCAAGGTCAATGTGATCTTAATCTCTAAACTCCAGGGGATCATACTCAAGAATTCTAGTTAAAAATTAACATAATATAGAAACACCTTTGAAAAATTCAAAATAAATAATAGAGAGTACTTTTGGACTCCTTCCAACCTTAAAAATTCACAGGACCTGAAATGGGTTTAATTTGAACTCTGTAGATCGATTAGTGAATTTTGATTGAAATTCACTTATAAACTTAGGCTATTTGATTTTTTATAAATTTACACTCATTGGATAGAGTTGAGTAAAAGGAATATATATATGATGTCAAATTTTAATTCTGATCAAGGAGGCTGATGTGAGGAGACCAAGCTCAATTTGAGCTTGATAGGTTCTGATTAATAGTTTGATGTGATGAGACTAACTTGCGCATGATATGAAAGCATATCAGGCCCAAGTTTGGCCTAGTCTCCCCACTCAAAACACTTAATCAAAACTAATGTTTAACACTGTATTTATCTTCCTCTCACTCAACCCTATTGGATGAGTGCAAGTTTGTAAAATTTCAAATAGTTTAAGTCTAGTAATGAGTTTCGGTCAAAATTTACTTATCAACTTAGATAGCTTAGATTACATCATTTTCAGATCTTGTGAATTCTGAAGTCACAAAAATCCAAAAGTGCTCTTCGTTACTCATTTCGAGCTTATAGAAGTGCTCCAGTATTATTGTCATTAGCACTATTAAGGAAGCCAAAAAATAATAAAGAAGTGTCTATTTAGACTTTTTGCCATTTCAAAAACTCACATGACTTAGAATGAGTGCAATCGGAGCTCTCTAGGTCAATCAATAAATTTTGATCAAAATTCACTAATGAACCTAGACTATTTAGATTTCTGTCAATTTATAACCACATGAAAGAGTAGAAAAGGCAGATTTGATGTACCAAATCTTAATTTTAATTTTAGTAGTTAATTAAATAACAAAATTTGAATTGTATAAGGGCATCCATAATAGGGGGTATTTGGAGCGGATATTTGGAGAAATATCCGCTCGCATCAAATATCCCCTATTGGAGGCGGATATTTGACGGAAGATTTGAAATCACCGGGTTAAGAGTTATACCCGGTGATTGCAAATATTTGGTGGGACCCATAAATATTTAGGCTGTTATAAAAATATATATATATTAATTAAAAATGAAAAAAAATTAATAATGGGAATAGGTGGGACCCATAAATATTTGGTTTGTAGGATATTTGATTGTGAAAGTTGGGATATTTGAGGAAGGAGATATTTGATTGATGATGTGGATGTGGGGACCACAAATACTTGGATGAAATATCTTCATCCATTGTGGATGCCCTAAATTGATAGGTGAGAGAGGAAGGGAAAAAAAAATTTACTTTTCACAAAAGAGAGAGAGAGAGGAAGAGAGATATTGAGGTTGCATGCATCCAACCTATAAATTTTTTTTTTGATATTTAACGGAGAGATTTACTTTCCACTAAAATAATTTTTATATTTAATGGAAAGGTATTTTCTCTCCACAAATGGGGAGAGAGATATTAAATGGAGAGAAATATTAAAGTTGTATGCATCTAAACTATAGTAATAATTTTTATATTTAATCTTTGAATGTGACATACTTTGGAAATAAGTGTGTGAAAAGTTAATATTGACTTAGAGGAGTAGAATAGAAAAGTCATTATAAAATATTGCGCCCTTTAGTCATTTTCAAAATATGATGTGTAATTTGAGAATTTTTCAAATATGTGTCTTTTGGTAAATCACCTTGAAATCATTGATAATTCTAAAAACTTCATTTAAAAAAAAAAAAATTACATCAAAATATCTTAAATTTTTATATATATATATTTTAAAATTGGAGAGTTTTAGTATAAAAAATTAAATATATATATATAAATAATTAAAAAATATTTTTAATAACGTAAAATAAAATTATATTATAATTTTTTATTTTGTATTTTTAAATTTTCTATCAAAAATCTAAAATATATATATAAAGATCATAGGAGTTGAATGATATTATTTTTTTTAAAAAATAATGTTTTAAAGATTATAAATGATTTTTATATAGAATTAATTAATAAAATAATTAATTTTTTATTTGTTCGATTCAATTAAAATATAATAATTAAATTTAGGGTTGAAAAAATATTTTTAAAATTATATATGTTTTTGAAAATAAAATAAAATAAAATTATGATGTGTCTTTTATAAATTTCAAAATTTTATTTCACTACACTTTGTTATTGATAAAAATCCACTTTACTTTCCTTTTGTTCACTTTTATTAGAGAAATCATATTTAATATGAAAAGTCAAATATGAAACTCAATATGACGTTATGAATTCCATTTATACGTGACTGGATCCCATCCTAATGTAATATTAAATTTAATGTTTGACTTATCATTTCTCCTTTTATTATAAAGTCACCGACGAGGTTCATCTGGACCGTTCATTGCTTATCCTCCTCTTTTGCTTCATCTGGAGCGTTCATTGCTTCTGTTCCGTTTTTTTCTCGATTTTTTTTTATATATAAAAACACTCGCAGGGCGAAGCTAGCGATCGGCACTGTCGCGTTCATTCAATGGCGAAGCGATCGGCTCCTCGTGCACCACCGGCGACGAAGCGGATGAAGAAGGGAAGGACGCCGACTGAGGTGATCAAGATTAAGCGCCAGCCCTGCGTCCGATCGTTTCCTCCGGGTCTCTCACCGGTCCCCGCCTCCTCCTCCGGCATCCCGGCCGTTGTGGTAAAGATTGAGCTCCAGCCCTGCGTCCGCTCGTTTCCTCCGGGCCTCGCCGCCGTCGCCGCGTCTCCCTCCGGAATCCAGGCTGCGGTGAAGTTTAAGCTCCAACCCTGCGTTCGCTCGTTTCCTCCGGGCCTCGGCCCGGCTGTGGTGAAGATTAAGCGGCAACCCTGCGTCCGCTCGTTTCCTCCGGGCCTCGGCGCCATCGCCGCCTCTTCCCCCGGAATCCAGGCTGCGGTGAAGTTTAAGCGCCAGCCCTGCGTTCGATCGTTTCCTCCGGGCCTCGGCCCGGCTGTGGTGAAGATTAAGCGCCAACCCTGCGTCCGCTCGTTTCCTCCGGGCCTCGGCGCCATCGCCGCCTCTTCCCCCGGAATCCAGGCTGTGATGAAGTTTCAGCGCCAGCCTTGCGTACGCACGTTTCCTCCGGGCCTCGGCCCGGCAGTGGTGAAGATTAAGCGCCAACCCTGCGTCCGCTCGTTTCCTCCGGGCCTCGGCGCCGTCGCCGCCTCTTCCTCCGGAATCCAGGCTGTGATGAAGTTTGAGCGCCAGCCCTGCGTACGCACGTTTCCTCCGGGCCTCGGCGCAGTCGCACCCTCCTCCTCCGTCATCCCGGCTGTGGTGAAGTTTGAGCGCCAACCCTGCGTCCGCTCGTTTCCTCCGGGCTTCGTCGCGGCCGCCGCCGCCTCCTCCTGCGGCAGCAACAGCTACTGTTCGGGGAGCGCCTCCCCACCGATCGACGATGAGCTCCGCAGCACGGCTGAGTCTCAATCTCGATTTCCTCCTTCCCAGCTGGCGTTTTCCAATGAGTCCGGAGATCTGTCTCCTCGGTCGCCGCCGCCACCTTGTGGCTGCTGCCTGTGCAAGTGCAACTACAGCGACGACGACAGCCTCATGAGTAACACGGCGGAATTCTCGCCGCCTGCTGATGTGCATGACTCAGCAACGCCTTCTGCTTAAGACGCTGATGATCTGAAACCTGCTTCCCGGCTCCTGCCTCCTTCGCCGGCAATTTCCATTACTTAGTTACTGCATTCATACATACATCGAACAATACTCTGTTTTTTTTTTGAATTTTTTTGAAATTAATGTTACGTGCGTTTGATTCACGTAAACTACATTGGTTAATCTTGCAATAAATACTTAGTGTTTTGTTTAACTTTTTTTTTGTTTTCATTTTTTTATTTTTTAAAAATTACTGTTTGTTTTGTGTTTGAAATTTCATTCTTTCTAAAATAACAAGTCATTTTTTTAAAAAAATAAAAAATAATAAAATATTATTTTCGGTAGAGAATGAAAATTAAGACTGACAAATATAAAATGTGAAAACTCAACTACAATGACATCGCACGCTTTAACACTGATCGCACAATTCTAAAAAATACGAAAACTCAACTACATTGACATCGCACGCCCTAACAACGATCACACAATTTTAAATTTCTCCCTCGATGTCGTAATCTCATCGTATAACTCCTTTTCTTCCCTAACAACTCAACCTTATCGCATCACTCCTTTTTATTAAAATAAACTATTTTATTTATAAATTTTCATATTAACAAACCAAATATATTTTTTAATTTTCGTTTAAAAAAATAAAAAAAATAAAATATCATACCAAATATATTTTCTGTTTTCTAAAAAATAATCCGAAAATAGAAAAACAGAAATAACAAATAAAAAATAACAAATAAAAAAAATTTCAAATTAAACGCCTCCTAATTATTTGAAGATTTTAATATATAATTTAATATAAAAAATTTATTAATCATTATATATATATATATATATATATATATATATATATATATATATATATATATACAGATATGATATACTGCGCAACTCATTTGCGCGAGCCGTCCGCGACATCTGACGTGGCGAGAAGTTTCACTGTGCATCTCCGTCGACAGCGTGGCGCTAGCAATAAACAAACTTTCATCCCGCGTTTTCCAAAATCCCAAAATCCAAAATCGCGCGGCTGAATCTTCATTTGCTCCACGGCGTCGGGCGAAAATCGCTATTGGATCCCTAGCTTCCCTAGCCGGTACCAGACGCCACGAGAAGACGCCGCCGCCACACAATCTCGGCGAGCCGTCGGCGTCCATTTGGGGCGAGAAGGCGCCGCCCCCCTGGATTCGTCAACAGACTCATCTTCGAAGGTCCCTACCTTCCCTAGCCCGTACTAGACGCTGCGCCGCCGCCACACAATCTCTGCGAGCCGTCGGCGTCCATTCCCCGCGAGAAAAAGGCGCCCCCCGTGCCTTCGTCGGCCGACTCTTCTTCGTAGTTCCATTCTTTTGTTCTATTTATGTTTGGACAGAAATACTTCTGTTCCAATCTTATGTTCCATGTGTTCCTTCTTCGATTTCTTTCAATTTCTGGTAAATAATGTCAATTGTCAATTTTTCTTTAAAAGGTAAACCGGCTGGCTGGGAAACGGTACTCAAAAGCAGACTATCAACCTCCACTCGCCCTCCCTTATTCAAATGGTGGAAGCCCTCATCTGAGTTCGGCATTCCATTGGTCATACAGGAGAAGCTCAACATTATCCACACTACGCTGTATGCTTTCTTGATTCTCTATATTATCTTATCATTCTTTATAATTTTTTGCTATGGTTGATGTAGGCATGGTGCACTTTTATGGCTTAATTATTACCTTAAATTAGCAGATAAGATTAATAAAATGCATAAAACAGCAAGATTTAGAGAATTTGAAATGCATAATAAAATTAGTATGTTCTGTTTCTATAGAAAATAGAGTGAAAATAATTTAAATGTTTTGTCATCTTATCTTGTTTATGTATATTTGACTTAAAATATTATTATTACTATATGGTAATATGCAGAGGGTCAGTTAATCTGAATCTGACATTTCCCAACAATGGAAGGAAATCAGGGTAATGATGATCTATATACTCCTGAAGTAGCAGATGATCGAAAGCCAAAATTTGGGATGGAATTCACATCAATAGAGGAGGCATTTGCTTTTTACAACCAATATGCAAGAGAAGCCGGATTTAGTGCAAGGATGAATAATAGCAAGAAAGATAAGGTGACTAATGAAGTAGTTTGGAAAGCATTTGTATGCTATAAACAAGGACATACTGATGATCAACGGAATAAACAGACAAAAGGTGAAGGTGATCAACAAAGAAAGGAAAGACAACGTGGCGAAGTTAGAACTGGATGTAAGTCAATGATTTCAATTGTAAAGAACCAAACTGGATGTAATTGGAGGGTCGCTAAGTTTGTGGAAAGTCATAATCATCCACTCTCAACTCCCTCAAAGGTCCATTTATTACGCTCACATCGTAGTGTTTCAGCAGCAAAAAAGAAATTGACACAACAGTTTTCAGAGGCCAATGTGCCAACTTGTCAACAAATGCGAATATTGGAGATAGAGTATGGAGGGCCTGAGTTAGTTGGTTGCACAGAAAGAGATATTAGAAACTATGAGCAGGAGCTAAGAGAAGCAGAAAAAGGTCACACTTCTTTGAGAAGAAGCAAACCAACTCTGTGCTCTTACAAATTCTAATGGCTAATAAGCCAATTTATTACAAACTTGAAGAACATGAAATTCTCTCACAGCAGCAGCTTAGGAATAATTAAGAAGATGATCTGATGTTCGTCGCCAATTAATATCCAAGGAACAGAGATCTGCACTGCACTGCTGTATCATCTGGACTTGTGACTGCATAAAGAACAAAATAAATTATCAGCAAAGATCTTTGTATTAAGGGTAAAATCACATATTAAGAACATAGCATATCCACAAGGCATACCTGTATGGCCGACAGTTCGTTCAGACTCGTATATTTCATAGTCATTTCCTCCCTGAACAATGATAAATCACATATTGGTTAAATGAAAAGGAAACCTCTGATGAACAATCTGATTCTTTTATGCCAAGGATTATTTTTCCTGGCAATTCTTCAACAAATATGTTTGGGTATCACAAAGAAAGATAAATATTAATTTCCAAGATTTCAATGATTTGAAGCTGCAGTAATGAATAGTTAATATCACATCCAAATCTATTGTACAAGCCAAATATAATTCATGTACTGAATGAAGCCGTAGGTGAAACATTGATAGATATCCTTGATGCAAAGTCTTGGAAGTCAAACTACTAAACTTTCATTTAACATTTGGCTACTTAAGATCACTTTCCTCTCTCTCACAAGCTTAATTTACTAAACTAGGTCATGCAATTGCTCCTAGAATAATAAACAAATTGTAGATGAGAAATAAAGAGTAATCCCTATTTGCTTGTATCTTCATTGTAAATTAAACTGTCAATGCGTGCATGATAGTCCCAAATTGATGTAATTTGCAACTAACAAGGATCAAATGAATATACAATAAAATCTAATTCAGATTTGTGAATTAGTTTCTATGGAGTAACTTAGCAAAGAGTAATTAAGCCATGTGAAACTACTTATTGCTAGCAAGTCCAATAGTTGCGAAACAGAGACAAGCAACTGGCACTCAAGAAGAAAGCTGAAGAAAAACTACCTTGTAGGTTTTGTCGCCAAAAAAGTGGATTTCCTTGAATTCATCAAGGTATTTCAAGCAGTAAGTCTTGTCCCAACCTCTAGGGAAAACCTACAATCAGAAACAAACAAGTAAAATGGTGATTAATCTTGCTATTTAGGTCATATATTATATCTACAAAATATATACACATGGTGATGCTTATAAGTTAACTTACGTCAAAACTTATTTGCCCCCCGATTGAGAATGTTAGATCCAAATGTGCAAACTTTTCACGCAACACAGAGACCATCTTTGGTCGTACATTGTGAACCTAAAAGACAATAGAACACAAACTTTCACCAATAGTTCAAGGAGACATCCAATATTAAATCCAAAACATAGAGCATCATAAACATATTTTGCAGAAAAGTACAAGCCTTATCATATTTTTCAAATTCATCACGTTCCTCTTGGCTGCAGTTCCTTCCAATTGGAGAGACATTCAACATTCCACTTCGAAACTCAATAAAAGTCCCTCTGAACACCAATAACCCTCAAGGGATATGAGTTGGAGGTATAAATGTTAAACTGAAACTGTTACTAAAAAACATTCTTCACCACCTTTTTATTGGAATCTCCAAATCGGCAATATAATGGAGACTAAAATTAATGAGCTCCTACACAAGAAGTTAATCTTTTAGCTATAGTTAAACACAGCACCAAATAGCAGTCTAAATATAGTATCTCACCTTCAGTTTATCCTCCCCAAGGAATGATTTCAAACTCTGTAAAACATCAGAGAAATCCTTTAGATTACCAAGACCAGAAGAGGAAAGAGGACAAGAATGTTCTAGTTGTTAAACATGACCCTAGTCCTGTAAATTTGGTTGGAGTTTCATTTCAAAAGTTAGTATATGATAGATACTGAAGTAGCATCTCTTCAGCTCCCACTTACAATTCTGTAAGTTATGTAGTGCAATACTGAGCATCCATTTGAACTCTAAACTGAATCTCTATTATGCAATAAAATAAGAGAACTAGATCACCTGAAGATGATTAGCTAAGCATCAATGAAGAGTACAAATAAGAAAAAAATTGACAAGGCTGGCAAGGCTCCTTCACTAATAAAAGAATAAACCTCCGTCAATGATACAAATTGCCATGTTCAGGGATAGAAGGTTGAATGATTGTAGGTATGCCATATAGTAAACAGATCCAGTTAAAATCAGAACATCTCGCAAACAAACATTTATTGAATCCAACAACAATGAACCATAAAAACCTGTAGTAAACCGGATTTACAGATCAAATTATTAATTAGAGCAAGTATTGCACTGTAAATTAGATAAGAAAAAAACTACATATTGGAAAATGCAGTTATATTCCTGCCTACTGATTAATTTCTCTTTTTTTCTTCAAAAAGCATGTCCCAGAGGGAAAAACTGATCAAGAGTCATTCACAGTGATACAAACCGAAGTAAATATTATCTTGTAACAACCAAGATATAGTATAAAGTTAAAGTTACCTGTCGACCAATTAGTTCCTGATTTTTGTGAGCAAGAAGACCATTTTCGGAGAATACATAGTCATAGTCATTTAGAACTGCATAAGAAGGTTAGACATCAGGAGTGTACCACAATGATAAAGAAATGTAAATCAGCATGCAGATGCAGTATCTAATTGATACCACAATGAAATATCAGGAAAACCAGCATTGCTTGCCTTCACCAACTCAACCAGTAACAAGTGAATAAAACATAATGTCTTCGTCTTGAAATCAACCCATTAAAAAACATCATTGTAACAAACTTTCTTGCCGTAACGAGACATTTCCATTGAAGAACATCATTGTTTGCTTTGTAGAATCACTGAAAATCTAGCCTTTTAAATTATTAATAATTATTCATTCTTAATATACGACCAGTAAATGAGATCCTATCGTTATCTAAGAGTACATCCTGCAATATAAATACTGTTTTGACGAAGAAGCACAACGAAAGGTTAGAACTGACCTGAATTTCCAAGTTGTTCTGTAATCTTAATCAGGTCAGATCCTCCCACAACACCTACGGTGACAACCTGCCGAAACAAAGCCACTTAAACATTCGGTGAACTAAGCAAAATCCCACATTTCCACCAAAAAATCAGCAGATCCGGACGAGCGGTTGCGGCCTACCTTCCTCAGATCCCGCATGAACTCGAGCATTTGCGGCGTTATCGCCTAAGAAAAGAAATCAAGCAAGAGTCAGTTGAACAGAGAGAGGGATTCACTCGATCCCACGAAGCCAGAAATCAACCTTCCTGGGTGCAGTGAGCGTCCCATCGACGTCGAAAAGAGCGATGACGCCGGGCATTCTCGCTGCCATTCCCCACCAGTTCTCCCAAAAATCGCCGAAAGATGGAGCCTTTATGGATCCGGGAAGGGATCGCAAGCAGGGAAATCGCAACGCCCGAGGCGATCTGACGAGTGCAGCAACCGCTGAGCTGGAGAAGATTCCCAGAATCTACGCTGTCTGGAAACGGCGTTTAGGCTGCCGTCCCCGTTTCCGAAACGTTGGGAAACGTTTCTATCCCAGGAAACTTACCAGAAACGGCCAATGGAGCAGACACGGCGTCGGGGCTTGGTGAGAAGAGCAGACACGGCGTCGGAGCCGAGTGGTGGAGGAAAGGCGAGGAAGGGGAAAAAGAAGAGAAGAGGGGACGGCGCTTCCTGGGTTCGTGAGGGAAGGAGACACGCGGCTCCTTCTCCCGGCAGCAGCAGGGGGCACGCGGTGATGGCTTCGATCTGCGGCTGAGCGCGATGGCAAGGCGGCAGAAGATGAGAGAGAGGAGAAGTGGTGAAGGTGGGCTTCGGCTTCGCGTTGGCAGCCCCTCCGGTCGGCGTCGACGGCGAGAAGCAGAGACGCTGCGGCGAAGAACAGAAGAAAAAGGGCTGCGGCGCGATTGGGAAAGCGGTAGGGCGGCGAAGAAGAGAAGAAAAATTAGGGCTGCGGCGCGATTGGGAAAGCGGTAGGGCTGTACTTCTTTTATAATCCTAATGGGTTTGGGTTTAAACTATTAAACCATTAATCCAATAAACCTCATCCACTAACCAATTAAATCCACTAAATCTCCTAACTCTAAAATTAAGATTTAATTGATCAAATCACATCCACATTAGATTTATTTAATTAATCCCTTCTAAATTAAAGTTAAGACTATTTAACTTTAGGTTTTTGACATTGTAGGTCTTCGACGTTTCCAAAAATCAGAAACTTCAACTAGTGCCGTTTCCCGTTTCCGTTTCCGCGTTTCCCGTTTCCCGTCTCCAAGTTTCCAGACAGCATAGCCCAGAATAAGCCGATGGAGACCAGCTCAGATCTAGAGACGAAAAGCTAGGAGGATTTTGTGCGCGACAAGGAACCGACCGCGTGAATCCAGATCTCGTCGCAGCTTTGCGGCTGAAGGAGAGGACGTAAACGACAAGCAGCACGTGGGCCGTCCGATGTTCTTTTGCGGCCCACTTAGAACCGCCCAAGATATTTTATCAATTTAATAATAAATTAATAATATAATTTAAAGGTCTCCATAATCCATTCCCATTATAATACCTCCCAAGTCCACTGCCACATATTAATTATAATAATATATCTATTTTATCCATATTTTTTTAATATTAATACTCATTATTTATGGATCATACCATCCATTTAATCATCTTAAAATTATATCATATTAAATAAATATATTTTTAAAATATTAAAATTATTTTTTAATAATAATCTTACTTTTAAAATAATACATCTGGAGTGGGCCAGTCTGCTGATCCACTTCACTTTTAATTGAATGTGTTCATAATGATGTTTAACACCAATGAGGTATTATAACACTCCGTTAGAGGATCAATTAGGGCATCCACAACCCATCTTCGTTATAACATCCTCTACCTCATTAAAAAGCATGGGGTCCATTACCACATACTCATTATAACAATATACCTCTTTCATCCACATTCTTTTTAACATTAACACTCATTATTTATGGGTCCCACCGTCCACTCAATCATCTTAAAATTATATATATTAAATAAATATATTTTAAAATTATTTTAAAATATTAAAATTATTATTATTATTTTAAACTAGCCGTTAAAAAACTAACCGCTTTATTTAATTTTTAATTTTAAAATTTATAATTTTTTATTAAAAATTAAAATTAACCGTTAATAGACATTAAACCTAACCACTTAATAAATATAATTAAAAAAATAAAAAATTACATATGGGATAGGCCAGCCAAGGGCTATCCCACCCCACTGCCACATGAAAGCGTTCAAGACCTTGAACGTGTTCATGTGGAGGGGTGTTATAACACTCCTCCACATTGGTGATTAACACCAAGGGGTGTTATAACACGTCATTAATAGAGCATTGGGATGCTCTTATGGATGCTCTAATTAATTAATAACATTTTAAAAAAACATCTAACAATTATTCAAAGTTTGAATCGAGCTCTTAATTTGAAGTTGGTTGATTATTTAAATTTTTAATTTTTTTCAATTAGTTTGTGCATTTTAAGAATTTTTTTATTTACACATTTAATATATTTTTATTGATTAATATGACTCATAAATTTAATTTATAAATATTATTCATATGTTTTTTTATAAATTGTACATCATTTTTTTCTGAACATTACTGCAAACGTATATATTTATATATAATTTAATAAATTATTCAAACTTATTAATTCGACTAATTTTTAAAAATTCTTATCCAATCAAACACCAACTTTTTTTACAAGTTTCTTTAAGAACAACTATTTTGAAATGATATTTTTGAAATTCTGAAATTTCTGAGAGACTTTGATGTAAATACTTATTTAATTTTAGATCTCGTGATTATTTATTATATTAATTTTTCTCCAAATTTTAGTTTTATTATTTAATTATTAATAAATAAAAAGCCACACTTCTAAAACAGTACGGCAAAGTGAAGGCACCTCGTAAAAGATCGAAAAAATTTAATAAAAATAGGGCGAAAATATTAGTAAATGAATGAGAATGATGACGTAATGCTTCCGATCCCTATTTATAGGAAAATAATGCTCCAGACCTTCTGTTTCGTTCGCGATGGCTCCCAAGAAGAAGAACCAGAAGAACAGGACTAATCGCGCGCGCAGTTCCAAGTCCAAATCCTCCGCCGGCGGCGGCGCCCATCCTCCTCTCCCTGGCCAGTCTCCTCCTCCGATCCCTCCACCGCCCTCCGATCTCCCCTTCCCAGCCGCCTTCCGCCCTCCTCCCGCCCCCATCTCGTTCTCCTTCTCGGGCGCCTCCCACCCTCCTGCCCCTTCCGACTCCCCTCCCCAGTTCCCCTTCGCCGGCGCTTCCCACCCTCCTCCCCCCTCCTCCCCTCTTCCCATTCCCCCTCTCCCCTTCGATTACACTTCAATCCCGCCGCGCTCCGCCCCCGCCGCTGCGAGACCCAGCAGCGACGTCGCGCTCACCATCGCCCGCCACACGATCAAGGGCGCCGCCGCTTCCCGCGGGAGGCTGAGCGGACCGGCGGCGAGGGCTTCGCTGGAGCAGGGCCTCGAGAGGCTCGGCGATACACTGCCGACGATGATGTCGGCGATCTTGACGATCCAAGACCTGGCGGAGGGGATCAAGGGCGGCGAAGGATTGGCTGAGGCGGGGGTGGGCGCTCGCCGGAACATGGACATGATTCGGGAGCTTTACGAGGCGACGAGGAAGATGGTGAGGAAGAAGGCGGCGGCGGCGGCGAAGGCGGCGACGGCGAAGGAGGAGGAGCAAGGCGATGTGGATTTCAGCAGAGATCTGAGGGAGGAAGGCGATCGAGGGAGTTCCTGATTTGGCATTCGAGCGCTGCGACTTTCTATTCATATGGCAATGCGATACATTTTCCTTTTTTATTTATCTACGTGGCAATTTCGAATTAATTTCTAATTAATTTTTTAACGAAATTGCCTAAAATATTAATGTTTTTTTATTATCCATTTACTCTGAGGAATTAAATTATCTGAAAAATAATTTAAGGGATAAAATATATTAATGGTTTTTAATTTCCTTTTATAAACTTACCATGTCAGTGTTATTAATGGAAAGGTAAGGAGTAAAATGAAAGATTCGCTGTCCGCCGCTTCATCTACCCAGAACCTTCTCTCACCGCCGTCCGCCGTCCGCCGTCCGCCGTCCGCCGTCCGAAGGAGAAAGGAGACGACGCGAAGCGAAAGAAGGCGCAAGAACACGAAACTATTGAATGCTTAGTACGTTGATGATCGAAAGATTGTTGATTGCATGAAACCAAGGGAGTTATTTACAATGGTCGCAATGAATTAACACACGATCGCTACGACTTCTTCATCTTCATCTTCTTCTCTCTCTCTCTCTGTCTCCCTGACAAAATTAAAGAGAACAAAACGCTCGAATCAGCCGGCGACACATTTTAAACTTGGAAGGACCCGGCCGTAGGATTTGCTGGTGAGAACGTTGAAGCAGGCAGATTTCGCCGGAGCCACTCCATTCCACTGCAAATGCACGTCGCGCATCACGATACCCCGGCAGGGATAGTAGCGGCTGCAGAGCAACTCGGTGGCCAGCTCGTCGGACGACGACCCGTGAAGATGCGCGAACTGGACGTTTTCAATGGTCAACGAGCTGGTCTGTAGATTTCGCAGACAGAATCATAAATCAGAGAAGAAGAAGAAGAAGAAGAAGATGATGATGATGATGGAGAATTTTAATGATTAAAGATCCAAACCTTGTTTTGACAATTCCGAGCAGGGCAGTAGTACTGATCGATCTGAATGGGCTTGCGAACAGAAGTGAAATTTATGTGTTTGAACAGAACGTTTCTGACTTGCCCAGTGCCTCCAGACTGAACAAAAGCAAATATATTCGATCGAAATGGATACACGAATCTTAATTTATCAAGAAAATCTGCAGTAAAACTACCATCCATGTCTTGATCCTGACTCCCACCGTCGTGTTCGTCAATGTAGAATTCAAGAAGTGAACCCTCTTCACAGTCGCCGGCGAACTATCACCTCCCAAACTTCCAATGCTGCAAAAACAGGACCAAGCAATTTGGATACGACCGGTAAATCTTCAAAGGTGCCTCTCTGACGGAGCCTGTACCTGAATCCATGGCCGGGGCCGCACCGGACGTTCGTTACGGTGACGTTGGTGGTGTTGGTTCCGACGGCGACGCAGTCATCCCCTGCTCCGGCGACAAGCAACCAAGTCAGCTAGTGGTAAAATCACACAAGCGTACACGAAACTTCAGCACGAACCTACTCCGATCGCTGAATTCGAGAGCACGACATGCTTGCACTGAGCGATGAGCATCCCGTCGGTGTTGGGGCTGTCGCCGGGAGCGCTGATCCGGAGCCCGCTCATGGAAATGCGGGCGGAGGCGAAGAAGGTCAGATGCTTGCTGGGGCTGTCCCTGAGCGCGATGCCTCTCAGCGTCAGGTCGTTGCAGAACGCGAAGCTCATGATCTGCGACGACGACGAGTGAGATTTGAACTCGCTTAGAGAGGTGGAAGATAAAGACAGAGTCGCCGGCGAGCACTTACATTCGGCCGGTTGGCGCACTTCTGCTCCTGTAGAAGTGGCAGCAGGTCAAGCACTCGGCGTACTTTTTCAGAAAACCAGAAAGCCGGCGAGAGAGCTTACCTTGCGGCTGAAACAGTCCCACCAAATTTTCCCCTTGCCGTCGATCTCCCCGTCGCCGTCGACGGTGAGGCTGTTGACGTTGTGGAACGCCATCAGGCTGACGTACTCGTCCGTCCAAAACCACTCCGGCGCCACGATGTTTCCGTCAATCTGCAGGAGATAGATCGCCGAGTTACAGCACTAAAATCTTGCCGAAACAAACTTGCGATCGATCGATCGAGCGAGTCATTTACCCGCACAGTAACTCTGGAATTGCAGTTTCCTTGGAAGATCAACTTTTTGATCAGGAACGTTGCTCCGGAAGGGATGAGCAGAGTTGGATTATCCCTGTCTGCGCAGACATCGTCCCAAGCTCGCAGGAACGCCTGCAAAATCTCAGATAAATATATAGATATA
This sequence comes from Curcuma longa, assembly GCF_044706935.1. Taxonomy (NCBI): domain Eukaryota; kingdom Viridiplantae; phylum Streptophyta; class Magnoliopsida; order Zingiberales; family Zingiberaceae; genus Curcuma; species Curcuma longa. The sequence goes on along the minus strand of NC_133870.1, from coordinate 5,708,493 downwards.
CATATTTCAAATAATTAAAAACGATCGATCGAGTTTCAGGTGCGGGCGGACGCTGGTATCGTCGGTTCTTCCATCTCCCTCTGCGTCGTATCGTAACACGTCGTAAACACTACCAGCAGCAGCGAGATGAAGCAGCGACAGGAAGCAGAGACCAAGAACCCTAACGCCGCCCTGTGATCAGACAGACAATGGTTAGATTGGAAGATAATGCTAGAGAAGATCGAAGATGCTTGCTTACCTTCGCCATGGCAATTGAGATCGACGGCCTTGCATCGTCCGTTCTGCTTCCTCTCTATTTATAATGCGGAATAGCCTTTTTTGGAAAGAAGATGGAAGTCGGCAGGGATGATATGCTTCAGGTGATTTAGTTTTGGGAATAAAAGAGTTTTGGAAACAATTTAATATTTTGCAAAATAGTAAAATCAGCAAAGGAAGGCATTCATGGCTGCAAGAAAATTCCTGGAAATTTAAGGGGAAAATAAAAGAGGACTCAAAATATATTTTGGTAGATTTCTCATGTAATGTTCGAATTATTGGAATAGTCGAATTGTCATATCATGTCTCTGGGACATAACTGAGTTGATTACGACGGAACATACTTGTAGAAGAAGATAAGGATTTGAATCTCGACGAAGCTGAGATAATATCCTCCTCCGTTATAATTAACAACTACAGTTTCTCAATTTACTTTCTTACAGATAGTTTCACCTTTTACATAAGAGTTGTCGTATCATATTTATTCGATGGACGTATAGGGAAAGACGTCCAGCTGCAAGAGTCAAGACTAATTGGACTAGTGATTTTGGTTTTATAGACATGTCTATTTGTGAATTCGGACTAAATTTAGAGTCGTTTGTTAGTTTCAAAACTTGCCGTTTAAAGGAAGATTCGAGTAGTTTAAGGTAAAATGTGAAATTTAGGGTTTGATTTATCTTTTTTTGGAATTGTGAAAATGTTGTCTGTTTGTTAGCGATGAGAGTTGACTAAAATTTATGCATGTGAAAGTGAAATTTTGATTTTGATTTTTAAAAAATGGGAAATAATGGGATAATTATTCTATTGCTAATTTTATGGTTCATTAAAAAATTGAATGCCTAGCGCCACAAAATTGGTATTATATTATATATATATATATATATATGGAAAATGCATAAAAGGACAAAATATAAATAGAGAGAGAGATTCACAGGGAATTGGAGATTAAGGAATGCTTGCAATAGACGGTTTAGAGTTTAGGATTCTTTTAATACCTAAATATAAATATATTGTGATAGATTTATAAAATAAAATAAAAATATATTATAATAATTTTAATATTTTTTTATAATTTAGATATCTAATTCTTATAAACTGATTGATTGTAAATGAATCAGATTTAAATCAAATTTTATATATATCTTCCATCCCAACTCATAAGCTATAGATATTTATCAAATTCTTAAAATAATATTAACAAATTAAATATCCTAGACGAAATAATAAAATATTAAAAATAATTTATTTCAACACTATTATCCTATAAAAATAAGATTAACTCTATATTTATAATTTTATTCATTCCATCTAATTATCATATTTTAATAAAAATATATTATAATGTAATTAAATTTTTAGAAAAAACTTTCTTTAATATATGTATATATATAATGGACGAATTAAAAAAAAATTCCGTACTCGATTATCGAATTATTTAATTTTGTCCAAGATATTATTTCATTTATCTCATTCATTCGAGGCATGTATCATATCTTCTAGTCCGATTAGGTTCGTTTGACCTAAGTAAGCTAATTAGCTCGACTGTCTGAACCTGACTGAGTCAATCTAACCGACTCAACCCAAAAAATATTTTTGAACAAATGAATATTAAGTTTTATTTGAGAATTTTAAAACTTGAAGGCGTTTTCTATAAATTCTCAAACTTCAGGAAAATTACCAAATAATTTTCATAAAATTGCGTACTAACGTGAGATTTTGTCCCAATCTTATAAACGAGGACTAAAATAAAAAACACCATCTTCTATCGTTTGTTGTTCCTCGATCAATTACCGTTGTTTCTAGGGTTTCGTCGTCCCTCGCGTCCACCTCGATCCCTGTCGGAGCCATGGCCGCCACCAGCACAGCGGCTCCTAGGGGTCGCAATATAGACGACGAGAACCTGGTTTTCGAGACCAGTCCCGGGGTGGAGGCCATCACCAGCTTTGACCAGATGGGCATCCGCGACGACCTCCTGCGCGGCATCTACGCCTATGGATTCGAGAAGCCCTCTGCCATCCAGCAGAGGGCTGTGATTCCCATTATCAACGGCCGCGACGTCATTGCCCAGGCGCAATCCGGGACCGGGAAGTCCTCCATGATCGCCCTAACTGTCTGCCAGATGGTTGACACTAGCGTTAGAGAGTATGGTCTCGCTTTTCCCTTGTTTACTTCATTTTTCCATCGAAATTTTCTTGTTTGTTTTTATCTCTATTAGGCCTCAAGTTTCACGTTTGATTTTGTCGCGCCGTGTTAACTGTGTATAGAATCTGTGCATTTTCCACTTCCTCTTTCCTTTCTGCACACTCATATGGGAGGTTGTTTAAATTTCATGAATTCGAGAGCAGAAAAGTTTACATCTTTAAAAGGTAAACAATGATGGCTGGAACTAAGTTATTCATTAGGTCTGCTGACGGGGGAATTGATGTAATTGCATGATATTTTATTTCTTTTATCCATCTTCTTTTCTATTATTTTGTTTGACTTTCAGGGCTTCAGTAACTGAATAAAATTTAATATGTGTAGATTGATTCCTTTACTTTAGGGCTTAAATAGCTAAAGATAAACTTGATATAGCTACTTTTACTTATAATAATGGATTTTGGCTTGACATCTGAATATTGTTTGCATGTCTGAGCTGGATATTAGCAATTTTATCTAAGTTGATCAACTTTTGTTTCGTGCTGAAGGCATTCTTGTGTTTACAAGTATCATAATTAGTTTAGTATTAATTCCGTGGGCCACATATCGTACGAATAATCCATGGACATTAATGTACTTTTAGACATTGTGAAATACCCAAGAAGCTTAGTTCCTTCAACGAATAGGACTTTAATTTAATTTAATACTTTTAGTACTTGTGGTGAAGTTTTTGAAAATTGCTTTCAGAGTTCAGGCACTTATTTTGATGTAATTTGCAACTAACAAGGATCAAATGAATATACAATAAAATCTAATTCAGATTTGTGAATTAGTTTCTATGGAGTAACTCAGCAAAGAGTAATTAAGCCATGCGAAACTACTTATTGCTAGCAAGTCCAATAGTTGCGAAACAGAGACAAGCAACTGGCACTCAAGAAGAAAGCTGAAGAAAAACTACCTTGTAGGTTTTGTCGCCCAAAAAAGTGGATTTCCTGGAATTCATCAAGGTATTTCAAGCAGTAAGTCTTGTCCCCAACCTCTAGGGAAAACCTACAATCAGAAACAAGCGAGTAAAATGGTGATTAATCTTGCTATTTAGGCCATATATTAGATCTACAAAATATAAACACATGGTGATGCTTATAAGTTAACTTACGTCAAAACTTATTTGGCCCCCGTTGAGAATGTTAGATCCATGTGTGCAAACTTTTCACGCAGCACAGAGACCATCTTTGGTCGTACATTGTGAACCTAAAAGACAATAGAACACAAACTTTCACCAATAGTTCAAGGAGACATCCAATATTAAAGCCAAAACATTGAGCATCATAAACATATTTTACAGAAAAGTACATGCCTTATCATATTTTTCAAATTCATCACGTTCCTCTTGGCTGCAGTTCCTTCCAATTGGAGAGACATTCAACATTCCACTTCGAAACTCTATAAAAGTCCCTCTGAACACCAATAACCCTCAAGGGATATGAGTTGGAGGTATAAAGGTTAAACTGAAACTGTCACTAAAAAATATTCTTCACCACCTTTTTATTGGAATCTCCAAATCGGCAATATAATGGAGACTAAAATTAATGAGCTCCTACACAAGAAGTTAATCTTTTAGCTATAGTCAAACACAGCACCAAATAGCAGTCTAAATATGGTATCTCACCTTCAGTTTATCATCCCCGAGGAATGATTTCAAACTCTGTAAAACATCAGAGAAATCCTTTAGATTACCAAGACCAGAAGAGGAAAGAGGGCAAGAATGTTCTAGTTGTTAAACTTGACCCTAGTCCTGTAAATTTGGTTGGAGTTTCTTTTCAAAAGTTAGTATATGATAGATACTGAAGTAGCATCTCTTCAATTCCCACTTACAATTCTATAAGTTATGTAGTGTAATACTGAACATCCATTTGAACTCTAAACTGAATCTCTCTTATGCAATAAAATAAGAGAACTAGATCATCTGAAGATGATTAGCTAAGCATCAATGAAGAGTACAAGAAAAAAATTGACGAGGCTCCTTCACTAATAAAAGAATAAACCTCTGTCAATGATACAGACTGTCAGTTCAGGGATAGAAGGTTGCATGATTGTAGGTATGCCATATAGTAAACAGATCCAGTTAAAATCAGAACATCTAGCAAACAAACATTGGTTGAATCCAACAACAATGAACCATAAAAACCTGTAATAAACTGGATTTACACATCAAATTATTAATTAGAGCAAGTATTGCACTGTAATTAGATAAGAAAAAAACTACATATTGGAAAATGGAGTTATATTCCTGCCTACTGATTAAGTTCTCTTTTTTTCTTCAAAAGCATGTTCCAGAGGGAAAAACATATCAAGAGTCATTCACAGTGATACAAACCGAAGTAAATATTATCTTGTAACAACCAAGATATAGTATAAAGTTACAGTTACCTGTTGACCAATTAGTTCTTGATTTTTGTGAGCAAGAAGACCATTTTCAGAGAATACATAGTCATAGTCATTTAGAACTGCATAAGAAGGTTAGACATCAGGAGTGTACCACAATGATAAAGAAATGTAAAGATGCATGCAATGCAGTATCTAACTGATATCGCAATAAAATATCAGGACAACCAGCATTGCTTGCCTTCACAAACTCAAGCAGTAAGAAGTGAATAAAACATAATGTCTTCATCTTGAAATCAACCGATTGAAGCATTGAACTCCATTCATGCTAATCCATCGAGTGATAGCGTGACAGAAGGAAGATTCAGTCATTGCCAGTAGAAGAGGCATCACTATGTTGTTAAAATAGATTTTTATTCAAGTCAATCAGCGGTGTTTGGATAACATTTGCGATAAGAACCATTAGCAAAAATGCGGGTTCGGAGTAGTAGCAGTAGTAGAAAAACAAACTTTCTTGCCGTAACGGAACAATTCCATTGAAGAACATCATTGTTTGCTTTGTAGAATGATTGAAAATCTAGCCTTTTAAATCATTAATAATTCTTCATTCTTAATATACAACCAGTAAATGAGATCCTATCGTTATCTAAGAGTGCAGCCTGCAATATAAATACTGTTTTGACGAAGAAGCACAACGAAAGGTTGGAACTGACCTGAATTTCCAAGTTGTTCTGTAATCTTAATCAGGTCAGATCCTCCCACAACACCTACGGTGACAACCTGCCGAAACGAAGCCACTTAAACATTCGCTGAACTAAGCAAAATCCCACATTTCCACCAAAAAATAGCAGATCAGGGAGAGTGGTTGCGGCCTACCTTCCTCAGTTCCCGCATGAACTCGAGCATTTGCGGCGTTATCGCCTAGGAAAAGAAATCAAGCAAGAGTCAGTTGCAAAGACAGAGGAATTCATTCACTCCATCCTAGGAAGCCAAAAATCAACCTTCCTAGGTGCAGTGAGCGTCCCATCGACGTCGAAAAGAGCGATGACGCCGGACATTCTCGCTGCCATTCCCCACCAATTCTGTAAAATACCGAAATAGTTAGGGTTATTGGATTGGTTATTGGTTAATGGCTTAATGGAGTTGGAGTTTAGGGTTATTGGATCCGGCTTAATGGAGTTGAATGAATTAGAAAATCATTACCGAGGAGTGTACAGAGTGCACCTTTGGTTGCTTACTTTTATCCTTGACTGGTGCTGCTTGTCTGGCTTTACAATGCCTGATTAGATATTCCAAAGAACAAAAACAAAATGGTAATAGTTAAACTAGTGGAAATAATTGTTCATTATCTTTCTAAAAAAAGAAATTAGAAGAGGTCTTGATAAATGAAAGAGCCTAATCTAGGTTCTTCTTCCCATTAAGTGATTTGTTTTCACAGCAACAAAAAGCAGCAATTTCAGTATACAGTAATTCTCAAACTGGAGAAAGGAAATAGATCCGTGTGGAGTCATCTATCAAAAGGAGGGAAAGACAGCAGGCGGCGCAATACATGTATGTGAAAGAAGCAGTTCCGGGGCTCAGACTCAGAGAGAGAAGGCCCCTTACGAAGAAGAGAGGTGCCTACCCTATACACTTTTAAGGTAATTTTGAAAGTGACCGATCTTGTCTGATATTGAGTTGTGACAGCACGGCACTAGTCAGAAGAAGATCGACGAGCTCCTATTTACGATACGCTCTTTTCTTTGGCGGATAGTTCTTTTGAAGAGATTACTCGACAAAGCGTCCCCCCAAAGCCAAGTCTCAGACTGAGGCCATGGTCAATTAGTGAACCCGTTTGCAGTGGTGGACGAGGCGGAAGGCAGAGAAAGTAGTATGATTTTCGGGTCAGAGATAGAACTAATATCGGACGATCTGTCTGTATCGCAGCTAGAAAACAGCAATCCAATAAGCTAAGGATGCCAATATCCCAAGGGAAAGGAGAATGCCATCTTAATTGCAAAGAGTATCGACTCCTACCATAAAGAAAAGGCTATAGCTAGCTCCAAGAAAGGTTGGAGTTGGAGTGGTACCGTTCGAGTCAGGCGCATTTCTCTCAACCAAGAGGTAGAATGGAAATGATTGATATCTCTCATGGATTCGGGAAAACTTCTTCTCTTGATCTTGATAGAGGGGGAGCCTCGCCACAGTCAACGACTGAGGAAAGCCGGTCTGTGGCAGTCAACAAGCTGCACTTGTCATAGGCCCGACCCTATTCAGTAACATAGGTACGAGCTCTATCCACTGTCCAAAAAGTGGACTGACGATGTGAAGGAGAAGAATGCAACCCCGTCGTTACCTCGGGCCTCTTTCTGAAAGCGCTCTGTCCAGCTTAGCGCATGGAAGGGCAAGTCGTTCTCTTAGGGTAGGGGTCATGCCCGCGAAAGGTCTGAGGCAACGAGATCAACTGCTGACCCAAGAAGGTAGGGAAGAGACGGGGAAGGGCTCCGAGTCAGGGGCATCTATCTTTATTTACGTAAAGCTATTTATTGATGTCGATTGAGATATGTTCATTGGCCTGCGACTGATCTCATCGTCTCTTTTCCCCTCTTTCCTATTCGAGACCTCCCTAACGGCACACTGTATATAATCTCTCTAGATGGCCAATGTGAACAGTTCAATCAAACTTGTATGTGTGAAGCAGATTGACAGTGACATTGACAAAGCAAAGCACAGATCCATAGAATGTGAGAACTATGACATGACAGAGAAGGTAGTCAAAAAAGGTACGCGGCGCTCCTTGCTTCGTCGCTTCTGTTTGAAGTTAAGTAAGAGAAGGGCCGTAGGGCTCGACCGTTAGGGGTAGATCTTTCGTAATTTTGAATATAAATGACGCCTGCCATTTATGACCTGTTACTGTTTGTCATTCATGACTGTTGCTGAGGGTATATCCCTATAGGCGTATTTCGACCATAAGGAAAGAGTCAATGGTGTACCATTGACGACCTGTTGCTGCAGATTAGTAGTCGTTTTGAATAGTCATTCACGACCTGTTGCTGAGTTCCTATAGACTCGATCATAAGAAAGAGGGACGAGTGCACTTAATTAAGTTATCGACCATAAAAGCACTACAGAATCGGCACGGAGTGGTCGTACTTACTTGGGTGGGGCGCCCTGTCCGATATACGCACATGATGTGCTTTTTTGGGCCGAGGGTGAAATGCACAAATGATAAAAGAGCCCTTCCCTCTTATTGAAAGCCCCTTACTTGACTTGCTTTCCAACTCCTCTGCCATCGCTTTTTCTAGGTATGAGTGATCCGTACTCGAAAGGGAGAAATGGTTTGTTGAAGCAGATGCTGGACCAGGTGAAAGAAAATGAAAATAGAAAGAGTGTGTGCGGGCCGGGTAAGGAGTCCGTGTTATAGTCTCATCAGTTCCCGTAGCGAATCTTGCTGTCCATAGGTTCTATGAGTTCGGTTATGAGTCTCTACCTGCGTAGCGACAAAAACACTAGAGAAATGGGCAAATGTAGGACCTAGATCCACATCTACGGGTATAAAAGAGTACCACGCTGTACACCCTATTCCGAGACAAACAAGAACTAGGATGCGCCCATACTTTCCCAAATATTCAGTGATCACCTCCACGAGAACTTGATCGTGCTTTTTCTTCACTATCTCTTTGAGACCACGGCTTTGCAAATGGTTGAAATAGGACAGTATAATAGCACAAACCTAGCTTGCTACTAATTAATTTAAGCTTGCTCTCGCGCGTCGTTATCACTCGCACCGCAGCAACAGTCGTTCATGGCTATTCTTCACTACGAAAGTGAATATTAAAGATCTTCCATATCTCTTCAGCACCAGTCGTGAATGGCGTCGGATTAATCGGTCGGCCCTAACCAGGGAAAAAAGAATCTTATAAGATAATATGAACATTTTCAGGGTTGCCGATCTCTGGGTATTCCTGAGTGGGAAAGAGAATCATCACTCTGTCTTTTTCAGTCTCTTTATTGAGTGGGAAAGCTGCAATTCCTGAGTGTTCAAATGAGTCCCTTTCCGTGCTTTCGCTGCTCTTCAAGAGTGTTCAAATGAGTCCCTTTCTTTCTCTTTGAAGTGTTCTTTTTCCGGGTTGCCGATCGCGAGGGGTTGCCTGCGCGTGCCAAACCGAGGCGGGCGATCTCTTAAGAGTAGTTGAGCGTACGTGGAGGGCAAATAGACCCGACCCAAGAACGCTACTGACTTGGGACTCCCTCGTCCCTGTGAAGTCCTTCCTCAAACAAAGGACTTGACAAAGATTAAGACGGCTTTTAGCCATTCACTACTGTCCGACGCCCGTAAAGAACTCTTGGCCTCATCTATATCAGTCCTCTTTGGGTAGCAGCTTAGTATGCGTGTGCTATTCTGTTTCCAAATCAAAGGTTGTAGTTGTCATTTCCAACTTTGATTTAGATTACGAAATCTCTGTTCTCGAGATTCTTGCTCGTTAAAACTATATCCACATAGGGTTATAGCTAGTTTCAGTGGTTTACGACTGGTTTTTTTTCAGAATCCGATTCTGAAGAGGAAATATCCACGATATTTTGCGGATAATCCAACCATTCATTTGAACTTATTGGAATACTACCTGAAGAGGTATTTAGAACACAAGGTGTTCCGTTTCTAAGGTTGTTTTCAACAAGAATTGTTGATTCTGGCTCTGATACCAGGGGGAGCGGGCGTAGCCCTTTCGCAGCGGTTATCTTAGAGCTACGTCCTCTCGGAGGATGCTTATTACCAATCTTTCGTAGATTGATGAAGTTCTGTATGGTTAAATCCCAAAAGGACTTTGGTTTAGATGGAACGGGTCCATCATGCTTCCGATGTGTTACCATCCGAAGTGAGACCATTTTTCTTCCTGTGGTATGGGCATAAGTAGTGAGATACCACGGGGTTTTCGTCTTCAGAAGAATCGCTCGAAGAGCTTTCTATAGAAGAACGGGATCTGATCAATAATAGACTGATTATTGACTGCTAGATAGTCCCATTCAGGATTTTCTAGAAAGTTGAGTGCTGTTTCATCTTCAGCTACTCTCTCAAATCCATATTGCATGCATTTGAGTGGTGCTCGATCCCATTTGAGAGAACGAGTTTGTCCTTGGCAGGTAACATAATATGTTCCCTGTTGATAGGAATAGTCAAACTGAACTTACTTTATTCTCTTATCAGTCTTTTCGTCCTGATATATGATGATTGGATCAAACCAATCATACTCTAAGAAGATATGATCTTCCCATCGAGATACGAATGGGTAGACAATCCCTTTAGTCTTTCTCCAAGCGTGTGAAAGACCGAATTCGAAACAACAAATATTCCACTGAGGGGAATATTGATGTCCTTCCGTATGTATCCATACCAGTTGGGTATAGTAAACATACTGGTTGTCTCCTATTACCATTTCTCCTGGTTTTAGGATTCATTTTCTCATTAATTTTATCTGAGTGATAGACTCAGATGTATATAGCTTCTGGTTTTCAAAACCAGCCGTCGAAGCCAATCAGGATCAGCTTTATGCCTTTGGTAAGGTATAAGGTTGTTATAGTTTTCCATAACAACTAGGTCTTTTGCTGGGTTAAAAACCCTTTCACGAGTATTTCTACTCATCGATATTGGTCTAGGTATCCTATTGTTCTTTCTTGATCTTGTTCTTAGTCCATACTCTATTTATACCATCAAAGTTATCTCCCCCTAACCTTCCTTTTATCGTCTACTCGAGGTTTGATCGAATACCTATCGGGTCATGCCAGGCTGTGCCTCCCGCCCTGTAGATCGCCACCGGAACTCTGTTAACCGGATGTTAGCACCTACGGCCCGACTCCTTCAATAGGCAACAACACAACCTTCCTTCGTTTCCTACTGGAGGTGTAGTCGAGTATACGAAAAACTTAAAGCAATTAGGAGATAACAGAAACAGATAAATTATCATATAAGGACATAGAAGTTTAGAACAAGTAGCAGAACAATAAGAACCGTTTATATGAATCTAGAGATTCATCTTACAATAGATAGCTATTGGACCTGCTGGGCTTCACTTCCGTTCCTGAGAGAAGAGGTGATCTTCAGCCGATGCCTAAACCTTATGGCAAGTTCCCCTTTTATAGATGAAGGGAGAATCTTTGCTTACATATGCACTTACGTAATTTTTTTAACAAGCGTCAGTGCTTACGTTTTTGGACTCTATGATTGGAGTTTGACGTCATGGCTTACGTCTTTTATTCTGCCAGCTGTTTTAGCTTTTCTTTTTCAGCTTTGTCGCACAGCTCGGCCACTTTGTGGTACTGGCACCACTTGCATTGATGAATTATTCCTCCTCGTTTTGAGAAGAGGCAATATTCTTGAGCAGTTGCTTCGGTCATGGGTAAATTACCTGAAGCATATCTAGCTTTGGCATTGTTGAAGCTGATGGTATGCCATTTATTGGTTTCCTTCTTTGTCCTGGCAAAGATAAGAAACGTTGTACTGGTATAAACAAAAACCTTGTTTGGGTCTATTGTTTCCAGTAGTTTTTTCTGCTGGATTAAATCCGCAGCTTTGTTTCTTCCAACTGGATCTGTTTGTTTCCAGATAGGGTAATAGATGCCAGAGGCTGGCATTATGCTGGTCAATCCCACAGTGGGATAGGTTCCTTCAGGTTCGGTAAACAACATTTTTCAAACCAGTTTCCAAGTTTTGTAATGCTGAGCCGCCGTGACCTTAAGAAAGGTTTCTGGCAGTAGTTTGAGTTCTGGACCATATGTTGAAAGGTAAAGAATTTTAAGATTTCCAGTCTGAAAATCTTCTTTTACCAGTTGAGGAGCCTGGATAGGCAATTCCATAGTTAAAAGCTCCTTCGGTCATGTGCTGAAGTAGCTTGTCTTGCAGAGGGGCTACCTGAATTTGAACTTGCCTGAGGAGTTCCTCTTGCTGTTCATTTTCTGATATCGTGAACCAATCTAGCTTGACTTGAGACAATTCTCCTTTCGTAGAACCGACTATGGGCCAGTCGTCAGCCGTAAACGGATTTGACTTGCCTTTACCGCTAGCCGTTTGCTGCGGGCTAGCTGTTTCTATTTTGGGGGAAACAGTCCCCTTTGGTAGAGCTTTTGGCAAGCTAGCCGCCTTTAACGGACTTGTCTTCTCTTTACCTGCTGCCGTTTGAGCAGGAGTAGCTATTCGCTTCTGAGGCCGAATAGTACCTGTAGAGGATGTTTCTTCCTCTATGAAGGGTAGACTGTTGCAATTCTAGCCTTTTTAGAAGATTCTCAGTTTCCTTCATCGAATCTTTCACCTTCTTATGAAGATCTCGGTAGTATTCCTGCGTCAGTTTGACTACTTCTGCCATGAGGCTTGCGGCAGTTGTGTTGTGTCTTCCATGTTCCTGCAATTAATCAGGATTAGTGCGTGATAAAATATCCGCTAAATTCTTTTGGGTACCCTTGATATGTTCAATATCAAAGTGGTACTGAGAGAACCATGTTTGCCATCTAATTCTTTGCTTATTTGGCAACAGGTCTGTTATGCTTCCTTTAATAAAGGAAATTGCAGATTTGTTATCAGTTCTGACAACAAACTTTTCTCCCAGATAGATTTCGAATTTCTCTATAGCCTTTTTAATAGCTAAGAGTTCCTTCTCATTTATATGGTAGTTTTGCTGAGATTTTGAAAACGTTCCAGATGCATATCTGCAAATTTCTTCAAAGTCTCTTTTAACTTTTAATATTGCTCCCCATGCTGTTTCACTAGCATCGGATTCAATTATTAAAGGTTCACCTGTCCTGGGCAATGTAAGCCTAGGTAGTTGTTGGCGGATATGCTGAACATGTTCTTGGTCGTTGTTAGTCCAAGTCCATGTTACTCCTTTCTTCAGTTTCTGCTGAAGAGGTTTTATCAAATCTGCAAGATTCTTAATAAAAGGATTAACATAATTTAAGCATCCAAGAAATCTTTGCAAACTCTTGATATCAGAAATCTGTGTATATCATTTAAGATTTTAGAAACGACATGTGGTTGTAACTTTACCTGTCCTTGGTCGAGTTCTAAACCTAAAAACTCTATTGATGTTTGACATAACAGAGCTTTCCTTTTACTTAATCCTATGCCATGGTTTTGACACTTCTTGATTAAGTATTTCAGATGATCATTATGAACATCTGTGGTCTTTGAGTGTACTAGAATATCATCTATGTAAACAAGGATAAAATCCCTATCTTCACGGAAGATATTATCCATTCGTCGTTGAAAGATTTGTGGGGCGTTTTTAAGTCCGAATGGCATTACATTCCACTCATAGTGTCCTTGTGGACAACTAAAGGCTGTGTAAGGTTTGGATTGATCATCTAGCATGATTTGCCAGAATCCTGATTTGCAGTCAACCTTACTGAACAACTTGGAATTCCTAACCTGATAGATTAGTTCATCCTTGTTAGGTAGATAAGAACCATCAAAGGTGGTATTATAATTTAGGGCTTTATAGTTAATAACCATTCTAGCCTTGCCGCGCTCGGCATGATTTCGTACTATAAAGGCTGGTGACGAATGAGGGCTGTTGCTAGGTTGGATAAGTCCTTGGTGGAGGAGTTCTCCGATTTGTTTAGCAAATTCTTCCCTATCTTCTGGCGTGTATCGCATAGGTCTGACCCGAATAACCTTGGAGGGGTTTATGGGTTTGATGCTAGCGATGGCCTGATCACGATTCCCAAATTCTAATGGATTTTCGGTAAACGTGGATTCTAATTCCAGTAGAAGCTGCTGGAATTGATCACTTGGATCAGCTGGTGTGGTTGTACCAGTTTGTTGGTAAAGAACCATATCACCATGCTTTCGCGTGAAACGAATGTTTCGGTGCGCAAAGGCGGTAGAAAGCCGTGGACAACTGACTACATTGTTACACGGTGTAACAAAGCGAATTGATGCACGTGTTTGTGTAACTTCCTTAAACTTGATAAGAAAGTTATTTCCCAGAAGTCAGTCTGGTTCTAAAGTATCCAACGCATAAAATTGTATAGGAAACAATTTATCATGCAATTGAATGTGTACAGAGCAAAGTTCTGTATAGTGAATCTGAGAATTCACTGTTAAACCAAGAATTGGTTGTTTGGCATGCTCCCAAAGCGAATTAGGTGCGATGTCCTTTCGGGCGACACAAAACGTAGAACCTGTGTCTATGTAGGCATGATAGCCTTGACTTGTATACCCTGGGTAGTGTAAACGAACCAAGATATAACTTGAATATGGGGAAGTCATGTGGAAAATGCTTTCCCATTTATCCATACAGCAGTCGGAGTGTATACAAACTGCTGTTTACCGAGGAAGTCCATTCCTAGTAGTATAACCTGATGGAGGTTACTGAAATGATCACTGACGTAGAACGTGTGAGTGAACATGTATGTGTATTGGACCTACAGTAGGTTGTAGTCCGAATACTAAGTCGACATAGTGTCTTGTTTCCCTGGTAGTACCAAAATAATCCTTAAAGGTATAAGGTATATCAAGGGTTTTAATTTGATCGGATGTAAGTAGTTTAGGTTGAATATGAGATTTGTCTGCTCCGGTCTCTAAGAGAAACTGGTAATCTATCATACTGACTCCGTATTGAGACTTTCCTTGTAGGATAAGTACTTTGTTATTTGAAGAACTAGAAGGAGCTTTAAAACTGACTTCTAAATTCTTTGGACCAATCTCAACGATAGAGTTTGGTTTCCTTGCCGGCGTCATTATCATTCGCTCCTTTCATTTCCCATGGTCAATAATAACCGTTCCGGGAAAGTTCTTTGCTCAGGGGTGACCTGACTGGCAGGGAGACTTTCGGCTACTGCTTTATACAATTCATGAATCTCTATCTCATTGTCTTGATGCCTAAAGGCAGAGTCATGATGTGTATTACTTATTGCATAAGTAATTTGATAGGTAAGTGAGTCAATGTCACTTCCTTGCTGCATTTTGAGATCATCGATTTTATGATAGAGTGTCAAGGCGCGGGACAAATGATGATCGCGTATAGATACAGCATAATTGGGAAATACTGAGAACAAAAGTGATTTGTAACACAGATTTCCAGTTACAATGCCTATTAGAGCATTGCTGCTAGACAAATGTCTATTGTCCATTAACCATATGGTTACAGGACTATTTAGTCCTTTTCGGAAGAGTGCTTTGATTAGCACCTGGATTCCTCCGATATGAACTTAGCTTTCTTCCTGAATTCAGGAGAAGCTTTTTGCAGGTGAGACTGCAATAGTGATGGGGTTAACAATGGTATTGTTACTAGCCCATTACTTTCGTTAACCATAATTGGGGTCTCGCACTGGTGTACGACATATCTGGTTAACTTCTGAATAGGTAAATAAGGGATCTGGAAGCAGTCCCTCGACCTTAGGTTAAGTTTGACGCATCTTTCGATAGTCGTCCTCCGAAAGACTAAGGATTCGAGTGTTTTCCTCTTCGTCCTCTATGTGATCTAAATCCTGATTAGAACTAGTCATCATCGAGTTCAAAATAACTGTAAGAATAGCTAAAATCGCTATCCGTCCATTCGACATAATCGCTAAGATCATCGTCGTCCGAAATTTCCTGAATTTCGTATATTTATAATAAAAGATTATATACCCTATCCTATCCCGAGTGGGGAAGAACCAAACCTAGGAGATGCCTGGACTGCATATATAAATAGGACTGCGAACGTAAACCATCTCCATCTCTTTCCAAAAACTCTACAGAACTCATGAGGACACGGGCAGAGGAGCAAGTAACGTAACGGGGACCTTCTTTTGTATTACAATGGTGCCGGTAGATGACTTAATGGACATCTTTCCACTATAAGACTCACAGGACAGCGTTCCATGAACAACTGGAACAGAATCACTCTCATTCCCGTACGAGTCTGTTGCTTAAGTTAGATCCTCTCCTCTTGCAGAAGAAAAGCAAAACCCATTGACGTAGTAAGCGCATCGAGTGAGCGAGCAAACCCAATTGGAGTTCTAAGCTAAGCCCCTTATTTCAATGTCATGCCAGCCGAGCCAGTAGACGTCTTAAGGTAAGCTCTTCCTGTTGCAGTGTCTGTTGTAGTTGTTGGGAGTTTTGTGCAAGCCTTTCCTTTCCAATTGCAATTGCTAGACCGCCCACTATTTACATTTGAGGATAATTTGATAGTGCAATTTCCCCTAGTCCTATTGTGGGAGTAGGAGTCTTTCCTCTGGCCGTTGAGAGTTCAGCCATTGGAGTGCAAAGTAGGCATTCTCCCGTCGTTACTCCCCATAATATTAGGTAGGGGTAGCAATTTACGACTAATCCAACGCCATTCACGACCTGCGACAGCGATGTAGAGACCAACGGGAGAGGGAAAGAGTCAATGGTACACCATTGACGACCTGTTGCTACGGTAGATCTTTCGTATCTACGTTTTGAATAGCGTCGGCCCTAATATATCGGGGCGGTCGGCCCGGGCGGTCGGCCCGGGCGGTCGGCCCGGGCGGTCGGCCCCACTATATCTTGGCGTAAATTGCTACGCAATTTCACTCCCCATAATATTAGGTAGGGGTAGCAATTTCACTCCCCATAATATTAGGTAGGGGTAGCAATTTCACTCCTTTGCTACGCAATTTATACTCCTCTGCTACGCAATTGTAGACTAATCCAACGCCATTCACGACCTGCGACAGCGACGTGTGAATAAAAGGACGGGAAGAAGACGAACGAGTGAAACGACGTCATGAACTCTTCTGGTCGAGCCCTACGCCCCTATCATGTTAAGTATCATGATGAACTTAACCCAAATAAAACTAAAGTGTTCTTTCCCACGCACGCAGAGTACAGAGTACCGAGTACCGGTTCTTTCGAGCATGAGCTCTTTCTATTTCAGTCATTCCTTAGGTTAGGTTAAGCAAAGCCATGAACTTCTCACTCAAGTCCGGGAATTAACTCTACAGAACTCGTGGAGGGCTATATTTGTTCCTCTCCTTCTTGTCAAAGTTCCTACTCCTACACTGGGGACCAGCTTAACACAATACAATTCAAGTATATAGTGTAAGTACGAACACAATGAAAGTATCAGTATATAGTTAAGTACGATAAATCCACATTCAAGTCTCACATTCAAGTCTATAGTATAGTTGTAGTGCTTTCTTTGGAATAGGAGTGAGGAAGTTTATGCCTTTCACGAGAAAGAATGCCATGTTAGCTGCAGTTGGTTGAGTGCCGACCTTCAACATCTTTCTTGTGCCTATCTTCTTATTATATAATCTAAATCTAAATCTTTCCTCGGAAGGGCTCACCACAGACTACAGGTTACAAGCTTCAAGCTTCAACAAACCCCGTCGTTATCACTCGGACCTGACTCTTACCATGAACTCGGAGGGTCTAACATGGCATATAGCTCTTAACTCCCATCCGAGGTAGGAGTACGGGAAGAAGAGTGATAGGAACTTTGATGTTCCAACTTGTGTCATATCAGCTCAGCAATTCTATTAGCTCCGTCAGCTCTATCAGCTCTACAGCTCAGTCAGCTCTGTCAGCTCAGCAATTCTATTAGCTCATTCAGCTCTATCAGCTTTGTAGCTCAGTCCGCTCTGTCAGCTCAGCAATTCCATTAGCTCAGTCAGCTCTGTCGATTCCGCAGCTCTGTTAGCTCAGCAGCCTAGTTTCTCGGTCTTTCTCGGCCTCACTCAACTTCGGCCTCACCCGGCCTCAACCTCGGTTCCGGTCTCGACCTCGGCCCCAACCTCACTCGGCCTCGACCTCACTCAACTTTGGCTTAACTTAGCCTCAACCTCAGTCTCAGTCTCGGCCTCGATCTCACTTGACCTCAGCCTGACTCGGTATCGGCCCCACTCGGCCATTTTGCCTCACTCAGCCTCGATCTCATTTGGTCTCGACCTTGCTCGACCACTCCGTCACTCAGCAACTCGGTAGCTTTACTAGTCTGTCAACTCGTCCACTCATCTAAATATTTCAACCACTTATCCCGGCCATCTCGTCTCGACCACCTCAAGATCGGCACCTCATCTCAACAGCTCAGCACCAATATGGTAAGCGAGACGATTAAATCATTATACATAGTCCAGTCAGTCGAACTACGCCTCCTTCGACTAGACTTGAAGGGGAGGCTTGTGATGTGGCGGAATCATATTGCTCCTACATGGCATAGATAGTCAAAAATTAAGCTGACGTGTTGAGTCAAAGGGATAAGGATGGTTACTAGGTTTCAGACCTGGTCCCCTAAGATCTCGTCATAATTATCATCAAAGGATAAGAATCATCCCTGTAAAACTACAATAATAGGAAGTTATGGATAACTGTTCCTTAAAACATGGGATAACTGACTCTTTCAACGAGGGAAAGGCTCTCTCAAGCCACTATAAAAACCCCCACAGGTATGAATAAGGGGGAGGGGGCTCTCTGGGATTCTCGGTTTTCTCCTCCGTGAGTCGTGACTCCAAAGTGGTCAGCCACATGCTCATCAGCTCTGCTGACCTCAAAGAGGTCAGCCACATGCTTTCCAAAGAGGTCAGCCACTTGCTTCCCAAAGAGGTCAGCCGTATGCTCTCCAAAGAGGTGAGCCACTTGCTTCCCAAAGAGGTCAGCCACATGCTTCCCAAAGAGGTCAGCCATATGCTTTCCAAAGAGGTCAGCCACATGCTTCCCAAAGAGGTCAGCCATATGCTTCCCAAAGAGGTCAGCCGTATGCTCTCCAAAGAGGTCAGACACATGCTTCCCAAAGAGGTCAGCCGTATGCTCTCCAAAGAGGTCAGACACATGTTTCTCAAAGAGGTCAGCCACTTGCTTTCCAAAGAGGTCAGCCGTATGCTCTCCAAAGAGGTCAGCCACATGCTTCCCAAAGAGGTCAGCCGTATGCTCTCCAAAGAGGTCAGCCACTATGCTTCCCAAAGAGGTCAGCCACATGCTTCCCAAAGAGGTCATGCTCTCCAAAGAGGTCAACCACTTGCTTCCCAAAGAGGTCAGGATATATGCTTCCCAAAGAGGTCAGCCGTATGCTCTTCAAAGAGGTCAGACACATGCTTCCCAAAGAGGTCAGCCATATGCTTCCCAAAGAGGTCAGCCACATGCTTCCCAAAGAGGTCAGCCGTATGCTCTCCAAAGAGGTCAGCCACTTGCTTCCCAAAGAGGTCAGCCATATGCTTTTCAAAGAGGTCAGCCACTTGCTTCCCAAAGAGGTCAGCCACATGCTTTCCAAAGAGGTCAGCCACTTGCTTCCCAAAGAGGTCAGCTGTATGCTCTCCAAAGAGGTCAGCCGTATGCTTTGTAAAATGATTGAAAATCTAGCCTTTTAAATTATTAATAATTATTCATTCTTAATATATGACTAGTAAATGAGATCCTATCGTTATCTAAGAGTACATCCTGCAATATAAATACTGTTTTGACGAAGAAGAACAACGAGGTTGGAACTGTCCTGAATTTCCAAGTTGTTCTGTAATCTTAATCAGGTCAGATCCTCCCACAACACCTACGGTGACAACCTGCCGAAACGAAGCCACTTAAACATTCGGTGAACTAAGCAAAATCCCACATTTCCACCAAAAAATATGCAGATCCGGACGAGCGGTTGTCGCCTACCTTCCTCAGTTCCCGCATGAACTCCAGCATTTGCGGCGTTATCTCCTAAGAAAAGAAATCAAGCAAGAGTCAGTTGCACAGAGAGAGGGATTCATTCACTCCATCCCAGGAAGTCAAAAATCAACCTTCCTAGGCGCAGTGAGCGTCCCATCGACGTCGAAAAGAGCGATGACGCCGGGCATTCTCGCTGCCATTCCCCACCAGTTCTCCCAAAAATCGCCGAAAGATCGAGCCTTTATGGATCCGGGAAGGGATCGCCAGCAAGGAAATCGCAACGCCCGAGGCGATCTGACGAGTGCGACAACGACTAAGCTGGAGAAGATTCCCCAGAATAAGCCGATAGAGACCAGCTCAGATCTAGAGACGAAAAGCTAGGAAGATTTTGTGCGCGATAAGGAACAGAACGCGTGAATCCAGATCTCATCGCAGCTTTGCGGCTGAAGGAGAGGACGTAAACGACAAGCAGCACGTGGCCCGCCAGATGTGCTTTTGCGGCCCACTTAAAGCTGTCCAAGATATTTTATCAACTTAACAATAAATTAATAATATAATCTAATTAATTAATAGCATTAAAAAAAAAGAAGTCTAACAATTATTCAAGTTTGAATCGAGTTCTTAATTTGAAGTGGGTTGATTATTTAAAATTTTATATTTTTATTTTTGCAATTTGTTTGTGCATTTTAAGAATTTTTTTATTTACATATTTAATATATTTCTATTGATTAATAATATTTATAAATTTAATTTATAAATATTATTCATAATTTTTTTTATAAATTGTACATCTTTTTTTTCTGAACATTAATGCAAACATATATATTTATATTTTTTATTAATTCCACACTAATTTATAAAAATTCTTATCTTAGTGTATTTAATAAAAGGACAACTATTTTGAATGATATTTTTGAAATTGTGAAATTACAAAAGCCATGTGTGATTAAATGGGGTATTTGCTATATTAATTTTAATCCAAATTTTAGTTTTATTATTTTAATTTTAATTATTAATAAATAAAAAAAACCACATTTCTAAAACAGTACGGCAAAGTGAAGGCACCTCGTAAAAGATCGAAAAAAATTAATCAGAATAGGAAAAAAAATATTAGTAAATGAATGAGAATGATGACGTCATGCTTCGGATCCCCTATTTATAGGAAAATAATGCTCCAGTCCTTCTGCTTCGTTCGTGATGGCTTCCAAGAAGAAGAAACAGAAGAACAAGACTAATCGCGCGCGCAGTTCCAAATCCAACTCCTCCGCCGGCGGCGGCGCCCATCCTCCTGTCCCCGGCCAGTCTCCTCCTCCGATCCCTCCACCGCCCTCCGATCTCCCCTTCCCGGCCGCCTTCCGCCCTCCTCCCGCGCCCATCTCGTTCTCCTTCTCGGGCGCCTCCCACCCTCCTGCCCCCGCCGACTCCCCTCCCCAGTTCCCCTTCGCCGGAGCTTTCCGCCCTTCTCCCCCTCCTCCCCTCTTCCCCTCTTCCCGTCCCCCCTCTCCCCTTCGATTACACTTCAATCCCACCGCGCTCCGCCCCCGCCGCGGCGAGACCCAGCAGCGACGTCGCGCTCGCCATCGCCCGCCACACGATCAAGGGCGCCGCCACTTCCCGCGGGAGGCTGAGCGGACCGACGGCGAGGGCTTCGCTGGAGCAGGGCCTGGAGAGGCTCGGCGATATTCTGCCGACGATGATGTCGGCGATCTTGTCGATCCAAGACTTGGCGGAGGCGATCAAGGGGGGCGAAGGGTTGGCTGAGGCGGGGGTGGGCGCTCGCCGGAACATGGACACGATTCGGGAGCTTTACGAGGCGACGAGGAAGATGGTGAGGAAGAAGAAGGCAGCGGCGGCGACGGCGGCGAAGGAGGAGGAGCAAGGCGATGTGGATTTCAGCAGAGATCTGAGGGAGGAAGGCGATCGAGGGACTTCCTGATTTGGTATGAATAGAATTAGCATTCGAGCGCTGCGACTTTCGATTCATATGGCAATGCGATACATTTTTCTTTTTATTTATCTACAAATTAATTTCTAATTAATTTTTTTTTATGGAAATTGCCTAAAATATTAATGTTTTTAATTATCCATTTACTCCAAGGAATTAAATTATCTGAAAAATAATTTACGGGATAAAATATATTAATGTTTTTTAATTTCCTTTTATAAACTTACCTGTCAGTATTATTAATGGAAAGGTAAGGAGTAAAATGAAAGATTCGCTTTAAAACAATGAATTAATTGCCGCCCCGGCCGCCGCCGCTTCATCTCACCCACGTCCGCCGTCCGCCGTCTCCGACGGCGCCTCCGACGGAACAGTTAGACGTGTCCGAAGGAGAAAGGAGACGACGCGAAGCGGCGAAGCAAAAGAAGGCGCAAGAACACGAAACAATTGAATGCATAGTACGTTCATGATCGAAAGATTCTTGATTGCATGAAACCAAGGGAGTTATTTACATTGGTCGCAATGAATTATCACACGATCGCTACGACTTTTTCTTCTTCTTCTTCTCTCTCTCTCTCCCTGACCAAATTAAAGAGAACAAAACGCTCGAATCAGCCGGCGACACAGTTTAAACTGGGAAGGACCCGGCCGTAGAATTTGCTGGTGAGAACGTTGAAGCAGGCAGACTTCGCCGGAGCCACTCCATTCCACTGGAAATGCACGTCGCGCATCACGATACCGCGGCAAGGATAGTAGCGGCTGCAGAGCAACTCGGTGGCCAGCTCGTCGGACGACGACCCTTGTAGATGCGCGAACTCGACGTTTTCGATAGTCAACGAGCTGGTCTGTAGATTTCGCAGACAGAATCATAAATCAGAGGAGGAGGAGAAGAAGAAGATGGAGAATTTTAATGCTTAAAAATCCAAACCTTGTTTCGACAATTCCGAGCAGGGCAGTAGTACTGATCGATCTGAATCGGCTTGCGCACCGAAGTGAAATTTATGTTCTCGAACAAAACGTTTCTGACTCGACCAGTGCCTCCAGACTGAACAAAAGTAAATATATTCGATCGAAATATATACACGAATCTTAATTTATCAAGAACATCTGCAGTAAAACTACCATCCATGTCTTGATCCTGACTCCCACCGTCGTGTTCGTCAATGTAGAATTCAAGAAGTGAACCCTCTTCACAGTGACCGGCGAACTATCACCTCCCAAACTTCCGATGCTGCAAAAACAGGACCAAACGATTTGGATACGACCGGTAAATCTTCAAAGGTGTCTCTCTGACGGAGCCTATATATACCTGAATCCATGGCCGGGGCCGCACTGGACGTTCGTTACTGTGACGTTGGTGGTGTTGGTGCCGACGGCGACGCAGTCATCCCCTGCTCCGGCGACAAGCAACCAAGTCAACTAGTGGTAAAATCACACAAGTGTGCGCGAAACTTCAGCACGAACCTACTCCGATCGCTGAATTCGAGACCACGACATGCTTGCACTGAGCGATGAGCATCCCGTCGGTGTTGGGGCTGTCGCCGGGAGCGCTGATCCGGAGCCCGCTCATGGAAATGCGGGCGGAGGCGAAGAAGGTCAGATGCTTGCTGGGGCTGTCCCTGAGCGCGATGCCTCTCAGCGTCAGGTCGTTGCAGAACGCGAAGCTCATGATCTGCGACGACAACGAGTGAGATTTGAACTCGCTTCGAGGGTGGAAGAAGATAAAGACAGAGTCGCCGGCGAGCACTTACGATCGGCCGGTTGTCGCACTTCTGTTCCTGTAGAAGTGGCAGCAGGTCAAACACTCGGCTGGCTTACTTTTTCAGAAAACCAGAAAGCCGGCACGAGAGCTTACCTTGCGGCTGAAACAGTCCCACCAAATTTTTCCCTTGCCGTCGATCTGCCCGTCGCCGTCGACGGTGAGGCTGTTAACGTTGTGGAACGCCATCAGGCTGACGTACTCGTCGGTCCAAAACCACTCCGGCGCCACGATGTCTCCGTCAATCTGCAGGAGATAGATCGCCGAGTTACAGCACTAAAATCTCGCCCAAACAAACTTGCGATCGAGTCACTTACCCGCACAGTAACTCTGGAATTGCAGTTTCCTTGGAAGATCAACTTTTTGATCAGGAACGTTGCTCCGGAAGGGATGAGCAGAGTTGGATTATCCCTGTCTGCGCAGACATCGTCCCAAGCTCGAAGGAACGCCTGAAAATTCCAGATAAATATACATGCATATTTCAGATAATTAAAAACGATCGAGTTTCAGGTGCGCACGCCGGTATCGTCGGTTCTACCATCTCCCTCTGCGTCGTATCGTAACACGTCGTAAACATCACCAGCAGCAGCGAGATGAAGCAGGGACAGAAATAATTAACCAGAGGCCAAGAACCCTAACGCCGCCCTGTGATCAGACAGACACTGCTTATATTAGAGCGGAAGAGGATGCTAGAGAAGATCGAAGATGCTTGCTTACCTTCGCCATGGCAATTGAGATCGAAGGAATATTGGCATTGTCCCTTGTGCTTCCTCTCTATTTATAATGCGGAATACCTTTTTTGGAAAGAAGATGGAAGTCGCCAGGGATTTAGTATTTGGGAAGAAAAGAGTTTTGGAAACAATTTAATATTTTACAAAATACTAAAATCATCAAAGGAAGGCATTCATGGCTGCAAGAAAATTCCCTGTAGTTTTAAATTGCCCCCGAGTTATAACTGAGTTGGTTACGACGCAGAGTTGTAGAAGAGGGCAAGGGTTCGAATCCTGACGAAGCCAGGCAATACCCTCTTGCGTCGTGACCAACTAAGGGGCCGATCGTGTGGGGCCGCTAAGATGGCGGATTCCATCTTTTGCAGAAAAGAAAATTCTCTAGAAATTTAAGGGGAAAATAAATAAGGATTCAAAATATATTTAGGTAGATTTTCCACGTAATATTAGAATTATTGGGACAGTTGAGTTATCGTATCAATAGTCGTTGTATTTTATTTTTGCAAATGGTGCAATGGTAGGACATCCAGACACCCGTGGTTCGATCCTCAGCTACGGCGTATTTACATGAATTTTCCTTCAAATGGAGACCGCAATCAAAGGATGCTGGGCGTCTAGGTTGGCCGCTGTATGCGCTTCCCGATTTACCTTGGTAGCTGGTGGGAAACTTTCATGGGACCGAACCGGCCACCTCCGAAGATGTGGCTACTGGAATTATCTTTTTTTTTTATTTATTTTGAATTTACTCAAAGGAAGATTCGAGTAGTTTAAGGTAAAATTTATCATTTTTCTTTTTTTAAAAAAAATAAAAAATAATATATCATATCAACTATATTTTTTATTTTTAAAAAATTAAATCAAAAAATAAAAAAATAAAAATAAAAAATAAAAAATAAAAAAATTCTAAACCATACGCCCCCTTAACGTTTTATAAATTATAAAAATCATTTCTAAAAGTATATGATTCGATCAATTACTAAGTGATTTGGACTTCACGGACATATTTATTTGTGATTTGGGACTAAATTTATCTTCACAAAAATATGTGCAGATAATATGATAATTATTTTATTACTAATTTTATGGGTCATTAAAAAATTGAATGCCTAGCGCCGCATAATTGGTATTTCATTGATAAATAATTATGCAAAAGCGATCGCACAAGAAATAAAAAGGAAAATGCATGAAAGGACAAAAAATATATATAGAGATAGATTCACAGGGAAAAAATACGTAAATAGAAATATATTGTGATAGATTTAGGAAAAAAATAAAAATACATAAAAAATATATTATAATAGTTTTAGCAGTTTCTTTTATGATGTAAATATGGCGATTGATTAATCTCAGAGACAGAGATGATAATGAATTGGATTTAGATTGAATTTAGTCCCCGGGCAATGATACAACGGTAGGATATTCAGATTGTGACTCAAGTACTCGTGGTTCAATCTCCAACCATGACGTATTTGCAGGAATTTTTCTCCAAATGAAGACGGCAATTAAAAGATGCTAGGCGTCTGGATTAACCACTGTGTGCGCTTCCTGATTTACTCTGGTGGCCGATGGAAAACTTCTATGGGACCGAACTGGCCACACTAAAAAATGTGGCTATTGGAATTATTATTATTATTTTTAAATTTGGATTGAATTTTATATCCTCCGTCTCCCTCCTTCAAATAATTTATTATCACCTATAATATATTTTTTTTATTTTAATGAAGCTAGGAATATTTATCAAATTCTTAAAAAACAATAAAAAAATTAAAGATACAAAACAAGAAACTAAATTTAAAAATAATAAAATATTAAAAATAATTTATTTCAACACTATTATCTTATAAAAATAATATCGTCTCTATTTTAATAATTTTTTTTTAGTCTAAGCATGTTAGAATTTAATCAGGATTTGATAAACGAAATATATAATATATATTTGAAATATTACCGCCGACGGCCGGCGGTCCTTCCTCGGCCGGTCTTCGGTACCGATTTGGTCGGAGCCGGCCGGAATTTGGCCGGCAGTAGCTGCCCGTTACTAGCGGCTACTATTCTGGCTAAATTGGCCGGATTCCGGCCACCGACGGTCGTCGGACCGACGCCGGTCGACGCGCCGGCGAGAGGCACGTCGATCGGGTCCGGTCCGGCGGGCGGCGGGCGGCGGGCGGCGGTGACCGGACGGCGCGGCAACGGCTGCGGCAGCGGCGGGGGGTCGGGGGTGTCGCGCACGGTGTCACGTTTTTCTCATCGCGCAGCATATCAGAACTCTCTCTCTCTCTCTCTATATATATATATATATAATTGAATATTTAGGTTGGGTATGAATAAGATTCTATCATCCTTTTCTTCATGCATAGTGCGATCAAATCGATCAATCCATGACAAGATAGATCAATCTATAAAAGAATAATCATATGATAGGGTAGAGCGCGCTGACCTTTGGCTAGTAAATCTTGTATATATATATATATATATATATATATATATAATTGAAATATTTATGTTTGGGGTGAGGATTAAGTGGGTTAAATTTACAAGTCCATCAAAAAATTTTAAGTTTAGTTACGGATTAGATGGGTTAAGCCCACGAATCCGTTAAAATTTTCACTTTTATTTTAAATTTTAGAAGAGGAAAAAAATTTTTCAACCAACGGGTCAATCCACTTGGACCACTCTTAAAATGGATTGATAAAATACCGACTCAACTTATATAAATTATTTGGCATTCTAGACCAACCCAACGAGCCTAATCCAAATTATTTAGATAAGAATCTAAAAATCCTTGTACTCGATTATCGAATTATTTAATCGAATCCAAAACATCTCTTTATACCCTTATTCATTTGGGGCAAGTATTAAATTCTCCATCGAATTTGGAGGAAATTATTATCATCATTTGTAAGTGAGCGGCTTGGCCTCATAGACTAGCCATCAAGTAAATTATAAGGAAGCACAAGTGAGTCATAGCATGACATTTCAACGTCACTGTGATTCGAACTTTGTGGGAGTTAAAAAATGATCAAACTGTGAGATTTGAATCCTGTGTGTGAATCATCCTTGACACCCATTAAGATAGTAAGTTTGTCGGTTTCATTTGGGCAAGTCGAGTGACTCAATTAAATTGTTATCAATTTGATCCGATTGGGTTCGCTCGACCTAAGTAAGCCAATTAGCTTGACTATCTGAACCTAACCGAGTCAACCCAACCGACTCAATAGGAGAAATATTTGTGAACAAATGAATAATAAGTTTTATTTGAGAATTTGAAAACTTGAAGGCGTTTTATAGACATTTCTCAAACTTCAGGAAAATTACCAAATAATTTTCATAAAATTGCGTACTAACGTGAGATTTTGTCTCAATCTTATAAACGAGGACTAAAATAGAAAATAACCATCTTCTCTCGTTTGTTGTTCCTCGATCAATTGCCGTTGTTTCTAGGGTTTCGTCGTCCCTCGCGTCTACCTCGATCCCTGTCGGAGCCATGGCCGCCACCAGCACAGCGGCTCCTCGGGGTCGCAATATAGACGACGAGAACCTGGTTTTCGAGACCAGTCCCGGGGTGGAGGCCATCACCAGCTTTGACCAGATGGGCATCCGCGACGACCTCCTCCGCGGCATCTACGCCTACGGATTCGAGAAGCCCTCTGCCATCCAGCAGAGGGCTGTGATTCCCATTATCAACGGCCGCGACGTCATTGCCCAGGCGCAATCCGGCACCGGGAAGTCCTCCATGATCGCCCTAACTGTCTGCCAGATGGTTGACACTAGCGTTAGAGAGTATGGTCTCGCTTTTCCCTCGTCTACTTCATTTTTCCATCGAAATTTTCTTGTTTGTTTTTATCTCTATTAGGCCTCAAGTTTCACGTTTGATTTTGTCGCGCCGTGTTAACTGTGTATAGAATTTGTACATTTTCCACTTCCTCTTTCTTTTCTGCACACTCATATGGGTGGTTGTTTAAATTTCATGAATTCGAGAGCAGAAAAGTTTACATCTTTAAAAGGTAAACAATGATGGCTGGAACTAAGTTATTCATTAGGTCTGCTGACGGGGGAATTGATGTAATTACATGATATTTTATTTCTTTTATCCATCTTCTTTTCTATTATTTTGTTTTGCTTTCAGGGCTTCAGTAACTGAATAAAATTTAATTTGTGTAGATTGATTCCTTTTCCTTAGGGCTTAAATAGCTAAGATAAACTTGATATAGCTACTTTTACTTATAATAATGGATTTCGGCTTGACATCTGAATTTTGTTTGCACGTCTAGATGAATATTAGCAATTTTATCTAAGTTGATCAACTTTTGTTTCGTGCTGAAGGCATTCTTGTGTTTACAAGTATCATAATTAGTTTAGTATTAATTCTGTGGGCCACATATCGTACGAATAATCCATGGACATTAATGTACTTTTAGACATTGTGAAATACCCAAGAAGCTTAGTTCCTTCAACGAATAGGACTTTAATTTAATTTAATACTTTTAGTACTTGTGGTGAAGTTTTTGAAAATTGCTTTCAGAGTTCAGGCACTTATTTTGTCACCTACAAGAGAACTTGCTTCACAGACTGAGAAGGTGATCCTGGCTATTGGTGAATATATAAGTATACAAGCCCATGCATGTATCGGTGGAAAGAGTATAGGTGAAGATATTAGAAAGCTGGAGTATGGTGTTCATGTGGTTTCAGGGACGCCTGGAAGAGTTTGTGACATGATTAAAAGGAGGACCTTGCGCACTAGAGCTATCAGAATTCTGATCCTTGTATGTTGATTTTGTGTTTTTATAAGTATACTTGTCTGAGTTTTATGTGTTTGTATTTTTTTTAAATGAATTTGTATTATTTGAATAGGATGAAGCTGATGAGATGCTGAGTAGAGGCTTTAAGGATCAAATTTATGACGTGTACAGATACCTGCCTCCTGAACTTCAGGTTTGGATCAACTATCGTGGTCTTCTAGTATACCTGTATTATGTCTGTTATCGTTTTAGAACAGTGTATGAAATCAATAAATACATTTTCATATTGCAATTAGTAAATAGAGTTGGACCTTAACCGTATGGAATCATTGCTACCTAATATGCATCACTGAAAATGAAGCTTACCCGAATTCAACTTAATTGAAATCTGAATTTTAATGCAAACCAAACCCAAATTGATCATATATATATTTGAAAAAAAAACAATTTTGGGTGCTTGCTATTCATGATTTGCTTGCATTTAAAATTCTCTCAAACTTTTTTATCTTTTAACAAATAAATAAATAGATATTCTCATGCATTCAAAATTTACTTTGTTTCAAGGATCATTGAGTTCACAAAACTAGCATTTGCTCGCAAAAGTAAGATTATTGAACTAATAAATGCAGCATTTATCATGCATAAAACACCAAGCCTTCATCTATTTGATGCCATCGTTTCTATCTTCGAACCTTGAAAATTTGTAATCACCAATTAACGTGCCTTTTTTGGTTTCATTCCAAGTTTCTAGGCATATGCTTTATGATATTGGTGCTAGAGATTAATTTAGTTAGTAAACAAGATATTTGCTACATGTAACTTGAAACAAATGACTTGCATTGGTGGAATCATCAAGTTTGATCTATTCTCTTCTAAAGTTCATCATTGTAAATACAAGTTTCATTTATTTTTATATTTCACCATTCCCTGCTCTCCTTTATGGAAAAAGGAACTCAGTTCGGTTTTTTATTCCACTTATTTAGCTGTATTTCATTTTATATAGGAGATTAGTTGCCCAAGGCTTTCAAAATTTGAATGTTTCCTTAATATAAGGATTTGATTTATCCTATTTGTATAATTGTATCTGTAACTGATACTTTTTGATATTTTGTCCCTGATACAATCATGGTCATACTAAGTGAACGACCATTATAATATGAACTGATTTCACAACTCTATAGCATCATATGGACTTGGTTAAGTTATACTCAGGTTTGGCACTTTTCAGCTTGATTAGTGGTTTCATATCAAATGATTTTAATATTGTGCAATGTTATTTATGCAACTTCTGCATGGAGTATAAATTGGTTGTAGTACAAGTTTATTCACAGGTTTTTATGATAATCTAAAAGATGGCTTTCACTTGGCAAAAAATAAAAGAGATGATACTAGAAGAATATAGGCATTTGTCGCTCAACATTTTCTCCCGCTTTTTTACAACTTTTTCTTTCAAATCTTGAGATTACATCCTTGGTTCATATGTGTTACTGTTCTGTAAGTGGAATATTTATATTGAGCATGTGAGCTTATGAATTATTTTATAGGTTGCTCTTATATCTGCGACATTACCTCATGAAATTCTAGAGATGACCAACAAGTTCATGACTGATCCCATAAGAATCCTTGTCAAGCGTGATGAGTTGACATTGGAGGTAGACTATTATCTAAATTCCATTACTGTTCTTAGTTTATGTTTCTTCAATGTCTTTAATCTCTTTATTTTGTTTGTTTCAGGGCATAAAACAATTTTTTGTCGCTGTGGAGAGAGAGGAGTGGAAGTTTGATACATTATGTGATCTTTACGACACTCTCACTATTACTCAAGCAGTTATTTTCTGCAACACAAAACGAAAGGTTAATCTACAACCCCATCAGGCTTTGTAAATGTTATTCTGATATGAAAAAATTCTGGAACATATTTGAATCTACAACCAAGTATATTAGTACAGATTACATTTTGTTTGGAACATATCACTTTCTATGACATTTCAGAAGTTTTGCAATTTTTCTAGAAGAAGGCAACATAAGAAGAAGAGCAAACCCAATTTTTTTCCCTACAATACCATTATAGACTCTGTATTTACATACTGTTTAGTGTCCATCTTTTTAATGTGCTGTATCTATTTCTCACTGGGAGGATCTGAGTAGTCAGTCTTGTAGAATTCTTGACTTGAGGAAACGACTTGAACATTTATTAAGTCGAGAGTTATTGGTAGCACTCCCTAAAATGTTTTTCATGTCGTTGCATGTCCATCAGCATTTTTGTAGCCTTGCTTCAATGAATCATGTTCGCTCCATATGCACTTACCCAAAGAGCAAGGTGCTCTTAGTTTTCTTAGCAATCTATACTCTGTAGTTACATGTTGACATGATTTCAAACTATGATAGCTGTTCATCTCAACTTCATATTTTTGTGAATATATATTTATTGAAATATAAATAATTAAGAAAATAAGAAAAGAAAAGGTCACTTGGCTAAAAAAATGTGATAGGTGCAAAGGAATTGTTACTTGGTAATTTATGGAAAAGGTTTTTATATAAGCACTATATATTTGTATATTAATAATTGTTAGCATTAGAAATTTGTATTTTGATAATAATTTCTATGTTTCATAAGAGCAAAAAAAAAAAAAAGGGACTTCTTTTAAATTAATGGCTATGCAAATAATTCATCAATAGTGATTGTAGATGCATCCACATGTGCACCCGTATAATGCATAGAAACTATGTCGTGACCTAGTTGCATGTTGCCTGCGTGTAAAGTCTTGATAAGTATAGATGAAGTAGCATATAGGTTGATACTCACTAATATATTATTAAGGAATTTTTCCAGATGAAGTTTGTCCCATTTGTTCAGTCATACTTACCAAATTGTCAGTTGATAAGTGTTTCTGACAATTTTCATAATTTAATGAAAACAAATTAATAGAATTTCTAGCTGTATTGAATAGATAAGGGAGAGTGATTTTTTGTGTTGGTTGGTCTTGTGTGGTTTAGGAAATTGATACCATGTTCTAACACTGATATGTAAATTTTGTGCCCCTACACCAAAATGTTGAATCTATATCTGAGGGGTTTGATAAAGTTTTCCCAATATGCTTAATGGTAAGTAGCTATTATACAAGATATTAGTCTTCAATGTTTGTCTTGGCCACCGACTTATATATCAAGTGGACAGGCATCCCTAGATGAAATTCACAAGCTGGATCCCATCTTGACCAAAAGAAAATGTTGATCTTAAGGATTTATTATAGGTTTGGTAAACCTGTTATGTTTGAAATATGTTCTGGTTCATCATAAGCATCGAATGTGGGATTTATTAATTATAAATTTCAAACTAGATGTCTTTAGCAGTGCTATAATCTATATAAAAGCATTGTTGTAGACAATGCAGGGAACTAGAAAGTGATTGTATATGATTCATTGTTAATTTGATTGTTATCATGTTATCCAATAATAGGTTGTGAATGTTCCCTTTTCTTCTACTGGATTGCCATGTCTTTCTTCCTTCTGATGTGAAAGACAGTGATTTGCACTCACCTGTTGTTTCTAATGCTTAAAAGGAGCAAATAAGTCCAAATAAGAAGGTTCTCAGATTTCTATGTAGCTGTAGCATGTTGCTAAATTTATGTTACCTACCTATTGTGTAGGGAGAAGGGGCACATTAAAAGTTACGATCTTTTATAAAGCATGAAGACAATTGTCTAAATTTGGATCTGATACACTTGTTTCTTCCTAATGACCATGGACATGATGGAAAAGGTGTCTGGAATAGGCCTTTGAGGATTAGCAAACCTCTTTAGAGATTTCTAACGACCATGCCCTTTGAATGATTTCACAGAAAATGCTTCCTTTACCTATAATGAATTTCCTTAGAGCACTAGCAGTCTGCTTAAGAGGTTCCCAGGATGTGTTTTCATTTGGATGATTTTTGAGAGATGTTTCCTTTTCCTATAAATCAAATTCTTAGGGATCCAGCGATAAACTGGAGTTGGATATCTTAAATAGCATGGTTGAGTTATTTATCCTTTTTTCACTCCAGAATACTGAAATATGAACGTAGACTATTTCTTTGAGAATGGAAACTAGTCATCATCGCTACTCTATTATTAGCTATTTTTACTGTTGGAGGACAAAACCAGATTATCTATTTTAATGAAATCAAATCATGTTCTATCCATCTGTCAACTGTTTATGAGGTAAATGGTTTACTTGCACACCAAACTACACTTATTTCTTTGGCAGGTCGATTGGTTGACTGAGAAAATGCGCAGTAATAACTTCACAGTATCTTCTATGCATGGTGACATGCCCCAAAAAGAGCGAGATGCAATCATGGCAGAATTTAGATCAGGGGCAACTCGTGTACTGATAACTACTGATGTATGGGCTAGAGGGATTGATGTCCAGCAGGCAAGACCTTTTTCTATAAAAGTGTTCAGTTTTTCTTTCTTATTCATCGTTGCAGTTAAACCATCAGGGTCTTTTTTTATTTCTTGTTTTTCTGCATTTTAATCACTACTTTGGATATTCCAAAAATCTTAGCTGATTCTCTCAGGTGTCTTTGGTGATAAACTATGACCTACCAAACAACCGAGAACTCTACATACATCGGATAGGCCGTTCGGGACGATTTGGACGGAAGGTATATTCTCTTTTGTGATACTTGGTTTCTGTAATGCACACAATTCTTAACCTTGTAATGCACGAAAAGGGCTGATTTTGTTTGATCGATAGATACGAGCCAAATCCAAGTTCTTGATCGCCTTTTACACATTATGAATTCATCTTTTCCCTAGGAGTCTGACTCGTTCAATGTCACAATAACCGATCGCTAAATATACCTATTGGTTTCTATTGAGCTAGATACTATGCAAAGAAACCAATCATGATTTCATTTTACTCATTTGCATGGATCTCCTTCACTTCCATCTTTTGCTTAAAGTGCCTCTCCCCACATTCATGTGACCCCAGGGTGTTGCGATTAACTTTGTGAGAAAGGACGACATTCGCATTCTAAGAGATATCGAACAGTATTACAGTACACAGATCGATGAAATGCCAATGAATGTTGCTGATCTCATCTGAAAGCTTCAAACACCAGCCTCTATCTACCTCGGAAGCTTGCAAGGAATCATCGTAACAGATCGATCGAACGGAAAAGTTTCTTTGCTCCTCATTGAATGTTGAAATTAATGTTTGTTGGCTTTTCAGAAACTTGTAAGATCTTGTAATGTTAAACGCAGCATGTGGTTATGCGAATGTGTGCTGTGAGAGGCTAGCTAGCAAGTTAGGGTTGTGAGCTTGTGTAAAACTGAAATTCGAAAACTTGGTTTCATTTTGGCTCTGGCATCTTATGATAATTGATTCCCCTAAAACATGTAAAAATAGAAATTGTGTATTGAATTGTCTGAATAAGTTGGGTAAATATTGCTGGCTACTTCGATCAGGTTGATCTTATAAATGCAGCATCTCAAATGGAAGTTATACCATCGAAGAGGAATCTGATTTTGATTTTTTTTTTATCAAAAGGTGTCCTATTCATAATTATTCAATGGTCCTAAAGTACTATTCAATATTGTTTAGTATTGTTATTTTTCGGTCTTAAATTGATTGGGTTGTGTTATTTATCTTTGGAGCATAGTTGATTGGTCCGGAGTAGATTTGTTGAAGTGACAAGGATTAAATTTTGATTGAGACAATGTCATTCTTTGTCGTAGTCAATTATTTTGAATTGAAATGATCGTGAGATCATCGTTATGAGATTGTTATGGTAGTTTCACTTTTTTACTAAAGAAGGGATGCGTTATAACATTTACGATAGTTGCTACAACTATTATAATAGTTATGAAATTGTAATTATTATAATTATTATACGGTTCTATAGTATTATAATGTGAATTTTTAATCATATTATAGTAATTATGATTTTATAATTGTTATAATAGTGATAGCAGTTATGATTTTGAAATTATTATAATGTGATTAAAATTTAGCGTTGTAATAGTTATGAAATTATAATTACTACAATGTGAATTTTTATCAATTTGGTTGACGTTGTAATTGTTACGATTTCATAATTATTATAATATATTTGATTAGTTTACAAATTAGATAGTAGATATAATATTGAAGGATAGTTGAATAATTATATATAGGTTGAGTAATTGGAGTGAGATATCTTTTTAATAAAAAATTAAAATGTATTTATTTGATGATTTAAAAAAATCTTTATTTTTACCCTATATATATTAATATTTTAAATTTATTTTTTTACAGCAATGCTATATATATTAATATTTTATAAATTTTGAAGAATTTAAAAAAAAACAATTTTACTATTTCATTATTTTTTTTATAAATAGTTAAAAAGACAAATAAATATGCCAATAATAACCCCGCGACTAACCCCGCGACCTTTCTTCTTCCCCATCCGCCGCGATTCTTCCCCCTTCCTCGCGATCGCCTCCCTGCCGCGATCCTGCGCGCCTCTCTGCTGCGATCGCCCTCCCTGCTGCGCCTCGCCCTCTCTGCTGCGCGCCTCTCTGCTGGCCCTCCCTGCTGCGCGCTCCGCCGCGATCGCCCTCCCTGCTGTTGCCTCGCACGCGATCGCCCTCCCCTGCCGCCTCCCTGCTGCGCGCCTCTCTGCTGCTTGCCTCTCTGCTGCGCGCCTCTCTGCTGGCCCTCCCTGCTGTTGCCTTCCGCCGCGATCGCCCTCCCTGCTAATAAAATTCAAGGGATCTAACCTACTCTAGATCTCTTCTGCACTCTATACAGTAAGGCATTTAAATTGCTAGGATATCACGGATTGCATACTTTAATGTCTGAAAAAAATATCGTATTACCATTTTGTTGATGAAGAAAATCATGCCCTATTTCTGTATTAATCTTCTATGGGGTTTGGTAAACATATTTAACTATATGCAGCATTTGTTATTCTACTTTTTTTGCTCCGTGTAGTTTATGTAGATGTATTCTCATATAAGAACCCTATTCTCTTATATATCATGCATTGTTGCTAATTTCAAGATTTGAGTTGATTGCCTATATTATATTGCAATGTTATGATTATAATCAAGTTGGTTTTATGCCTGAAAGTCAAAAGATCAATTTGATTTTATGCTGGAAGGTTAACTGTGGAGTCTATTTATTTTATTGGATAAAAGAAGAGTTTACATATGGTTTCATGTGGAAGAAATTTACGATACAGTTCTCAGTTATTATGGAGATTTTCAGAGAAGAATGATATATCTATTAATTATATTAATGTGATGAAGAGGATGCATGCCAATGCAATTAGTCTGATAAAATATATTTTTGATGTCAAATAGTTGAGACTCATGGTTAATCAGTTGTTTCTACAGCCAAACTGGCGCAGACCAAAAGGTATTGATTCTCGGGTGAGAAGGAAGTTCAAGGGATGCACCTTGATGCCAAATATTGGCTATGGTTCTGACAAGAAGACACGACACTACCTGCCAAATCGATTTAAGAAGTTCGTGGTTAACAACGTTTCAGATTTGGAGTTGCTGATGATGCACAACCGGTACGCTCTCAAGGCAACATCTGAATCTCATCTTTATTCCCTTTTGTGGTTTAACATGTAATTCCTGAAATTGAAATGCCAGGACTTATTGTGCTGAGATCGCCCATTGTGTTTCTACGAAGAAGCGCAAGCTCATCGTCGAACGAGCTGCACAACTTGACATTGTTGTCACGAACAGGCTTGCTAGGTTGCGCAGCCAGGAGGATGAGTAAAGTAGATATATTTTGTTTGCGAATGTTACTATGAAACTTAACTCGGTTTCACTTGAGTTCATGCAATTTGATCGGTATAAATGGCTGTTTGAATTTAGAGAGAGGTGTTTTGGGATTAGTTTGATTAATAAGATTCTCAATGCATTAACGGATACATGAATAGAAAATTTTACATAATTAGATTTATTTGTACTTTTTGAATTTATTTGGATGGTCATTGAAATATAATATGATGATATGATTTATCATGGTATATCAGCCTTTGCTCTTAATGGGCTTTTCAAAGCGGGCCGGCCCTGGCAAGATTCGGCCCAAAAGTCGCTGTAACAAATTAGTTGGGGTGAATTTATAATTATGATATGATCAATTATATAATATAACTATTTTAGGTTCCAGGCGCTTTATTTGATCGTATAAATTAAATTATATATATATATATATATATATAAATATATTTTATAAAATTATATAATCGTATAAATATTTTAGGTCGATGGTGCGGTGTTTAACCCAGTTCAGATCACCTTCAGTTCCTATTCGGTCCCTCGCCCCATTGCAATCCCTTTCCCCGCTCGTCGGCGCCGCTCTAGGGCGATCCTGCTTGGCCCGTTATCCCTAGCACTCCGCCGGACGATTCTGCCGGCGCAGCCTGCCGCCCCTCGCCCGCTCACATCAGGATTGGCGTAAGAAAGACGCGCTTCGGCTGGTCGGAGTCCGTCGCTGCCGTGGATAGGAATTAGGGATTTTTATTTTTTGGGACTTCTGGGTCGGCCCTTTTCTGCTGTGGCTCTGCTGGGGAGAAGACGGAAGCGCATTAGGGTTTGAGCGCTCGCCGCCATGCCTCCCGGGCGTAAAAAGGGCTCGAACCGAGTTAAGGCGGTGGGTCAGCTCAAGCTGGGGGATCTTGTGCTCGCCAAGGTGAAAGGCTACCCTGCTTGGCCTGCCAAGGTTAGTTCGTTTTTTCATCCTGAAAAGTTGGAGTTGTTTTTTATCACATGTTTTTTTTTTTTACAAAATGTCTTGCTTCGAACCTGAGTTTTTTTTTTTTTTTTTTGGAGCAGAACAACTATGAGCTATTCTCCCAAGTTAGTGTTGGGATTTTGCTAATCTTTTTTATGATGACTTCTATGCTTCTCTCTTTCTTTGCTTTGGTTTATGGTTGCTTAATATCTTCATAATTTTGCCTTCAATGATGCCTAGATTTCACTATGCTCATCAAAACCTCAGTTTCTCTTTGAAAATTTGCTAGTTGAAATGTTGCTATTTATTTTATTCTTTTACCTATAAAGAGATGTTTAGTTATCTTTTGCTCATCAGATTCCTCGATTCATTTTTCTAGTTATCAGAACCTTTGCTTCCTTTTAAAGATCTACATGTTTTTAAAGTTCTTCGTTTTAAAAATCTAACTTTTGTATATCTCGCAAGAGGTTTACTGATCCATATGTTTAGGGAAACCTATACATCATCCTTTCTTCATGCGGTTTAACCTCAACTGAAATATATGCTACTTGTTTTCAGATAAGCAAGCCAGAAGACTTTGAACGACCACCAGATCCTCGGAAATACTTTGTTCAGTTTTTTGGGACTAATGAAATGTAAGTTTGCTAGATTTTTACTTGGGCTCTCAACTATGTGTTACTCTGTTTGATTTGTTCTACATTCTTCTTGATTGTCACATCTGGTTGTGATATTAATCGGGTATAGACTGTTGTTTATGGGAACTAAACGAACAAGAACTGCCGTTTCTGGTGTTA
The DNA here is from genome assembly GCF_044706935.1 of Curcuma longa. Lineage (NCBI taxonomy): Eukaryota > Viridiplantae > Streptophyta > Magnoliopsida > Zingiberales > Zingiberaceae > Curcuma > Curcuma longa. The sequence continues at coordinate 5,670,474 of NC_133870.1, read as the reverse complement.
GAGAATCCAGTGTTGTTTTGTAATTTTTGATTGATGAGTGAAGATTTGGCTAATTGGAACACAGTCAGCCCTTTTGGATCTGCGATTGAATGAATCTATTGAGTAATTTGATTCATCTCTTTGAAAGAACATAAATTACCACACAATTATGGAAAAACACTCCACAATATGTTGCACAAACTATTTTGAACTATGGAGAAACTTATTTTTTGCCTTACACCAGCATTAAGCCTTTAGATTTCTGTAGTCAACATGTATTGTTCATTCGAGGCGAGTCCGGTTAAACAAATAAAAGAAGATGAATTGTTTTAGAATCAGCCAGATCTCTGTAGCTACATATTTTTCTTTTTATTTGAACTTGAAAAATAGCCAAACGTCCAATTGGACTATTATGAAAGTGAAAGAAAATAAAGTAACTATGATTCAGATTCTGACTAAGGTGCCATTCACATGATTGGAGTTCTCTCAAATATGGCTCGTAGACTATTAATTTTTCTTCATATTGTTGTATGCTAGGACATACTCCACTGATTTGATTTAATACAGGAATCTACATAGCCCATTTGAATTTTGGAAACAGAGTAGGAATGATTTGAAAAATGCCGGATTGCAGGGGCATAACTTGGTAAAGTTGAACTAATTTGTTTAAATGATAACCATTTACATTTGAGTCAAAATGGCTGGTGGAGAACAGGTCAACAGCCAGAAAGATATGCAACTGGTGAAGTCCCTTGTTGCCCCTTTCCCTATTTTATTTGAGTTGCAGTTTACGTGCCTGATGCCTTTGTTACATTCCAGAGGGTTTGGAGATCTTGGATTCTTTTCATTAGGCATGCATTTTTTCTTCTTAATTTATTTTGCTTAGTCTTATTGAAACTTGAGGTTGGTAACCTTTATGGCAGTCATATTAGGTATGTTTGTATGGTGATTTTTGTACTCTCTGAATCTATATGGCTGATGCAATCTGCCATTACCATCATTGTTCATCATTAAGTTATATTTTTTGCAGTGCCTTTGTAGTCCCAGCTGACATACAAGTATTTACTGATGAATCAAAGAGTAAGTTGGTAGCCCGTTGCCAGGGCAAAACAGTTAAACACTTTGCTAGTGCTGTTGAGGAAATTTGTGAGGCTTTTGAAGAATTGAACAAGAAGGAATCAGTGGAATCTGTTGCATCTCCTTCAAATAGTGATTTTGAAGATATCAAGCATCCAGTGGAACATAGTGGGGCATCTCATTTGAAGGATCTTGAGAAAAAGGTCGAGAATAATGCAAGTGGTGAGCCACTAGGCGTTAATGTTGATTCGAGGAGCCAAGAGGCAAGCATCTCTTTGGATCCATCTTCAACTAATTTAAATGGCAGTGAATCTCTCTTGAAAAGGAAAAAAAGCTCAACTAATGATGGTCAGATTGCAAAAAAAAAGAAACCTGTAGTTTCCAAGTCAGATTTATACGCTTCTTCACACAAGGAGAAATCGGTGATCACTAGTCCTGATGATAATAAGGACACAAATATGGAGATATTACCCGAGTTGGAAATTGGAGAGCCACTTCTGAAAGTTTCAGCTGCTAGGGGACTTCAGGATTGCAATGATTCCAAAACTGAAATCGAACATCATGGGAAAGATGCAAGCCATGCTCTTCAAGAAAATGATGGTATTGTTGCTATGAAAAAGAAAGTTTTAGTTTCAAAATCATCTTTTTTTGCTTCTGGCAAAAAGAATAAAACAATGAGTGCTAGTCCAGATGAAATGAAGAACACTGATATGCCAATGCTATCTAAAATGGAACCAAAAGGTTTGGATCTTGGCGAACTTGATAACTCTAGTGATCTGAAAGATGCTAGTAAAAGTCTGAAGGTTCAAGAAGTTCATGCTCAGGTTGTAATGAAGAGAAAAATTTTAATTTCCAAATCATCTTCCTCTGATTCTTCCAGCAAGGATAAATTAATGAGTATCAATCCTGATGATATAAATAATGAGGACATGATAATGTCACCTAAAATGGAATCTGAAGATCTGTCTCCAAAAGGCTCAGCAGGGGGATTTCAAGATCACAGTGATTCCAAGGGTGAAAATGATAATGAAGAGGGAGATGCAAGTAATGCTAAGGTCCAGGAAGTTGGTCATCAAACAACAAAAGTGCTTACTCAGCCGAAGCAAAATGCAGATGCTTCAGGAATAAAATCAAGTGTGGCTTTACAAAACCAGTTGAAGGGTTCTTATGGAAAGGGAAACAAGCTGTCTGGAGGAAAAAACACAAAGGTTACCTCATGTGACTCTAACAGAGAATCGTCTCGAAATAATGCATCAGGTAGTGATTCCAAAACTAGTAAGATGCCAACGAGCATGAAAAAATTGAAGGAAAATTCTCTTCAAAAAGGAAAAATGCATAATGATCCTAACTATACCAATGACCATTCAGCGCCTTCTAGTGAAGTTGAGAAGAATTTCAAGGGCAGAAGTAAAAAGCACAAGTTCGAGGGAAGCAATGATTCAGGCCCAGCTAAGAGAGCAAAATTGGTCAAAGAGGACAAGCGTAAGAAATCAATACAGGGTGACTTATCGCTAAGTGAGAAGACAAAGAAATCAAGGAACTCCATACTGATTGAAAATCAGTTTATATCACCTACAAATAATGATGCTCATCTTCCAACAGTTAAACATGCTGAGGACATGGATGCAGGTGCAAGTTCTGCTGCTCAAATTACTAAAAGTTCAGTTCAAACAGATTCTAAACTTGTGAAAAAGCAGGATAGGCCCTTGAGTACACATATCCGATACAAACGAAGAGCATGTAGATTTGATGATGATGATGAGGTGGAAGAGATTAAGACACCAATTCATAAAACATCCTCTGGGAACTTGGTTTTATCAGATTCAGGCACTTCCATTTCTGAGCAGAAACGTCACCCTGTGACAGAGAGTAACAAGGATTCTCCAACCAATAAAGATGCGATTGAGAAGGCTGGTTTAACCAGTGATCAGAAATCTTCAGATGGCATAACCTTGCCCATCAATATAACTGAAAAGAATGAGAGAAAAACTGAAAAATCTCAAAGCCCTCAGACTTATCAGAGTCCAACGAAGCAAGAATATCAGAAATTTTCTTTTGGTGATTCTAGAACTTCTATGCTTTCACCTAAGGCTTCTGCTTCCCTTGATGAGGCATCAAAATTGACAGATCAAACATCTGTTAAGCCCCATGTAAAAGCCTTTGATTCTTCAGGGAGAAAATCTCAAATCACACCTTCAAAACTCTCAAAAAGCAAATCTGAGAGCTTAAACTTATCTACTAATCAATCTGTGCCCGAGAAAAACAAGGCATTGAATAAATCCATCAATATGAAGGCACCTTCCAAATCTAATTCACAAAATACTGCACTTACTGAAAACAAACATGAAAAGAGATTTTCCTCGGAACGGAACTCTGCAAAGGACGCTTTAATAGAGAAAAGGTATTACTTAGTTTTTCAGGTATTAGTTCTTATCATGATTTAGTTATTTGCTGATCACTTTCATCAAATACAGATCAGGAATGGCTAAAGAAGAAAAACTGATAACTGTAAGCGAGTCTTCATTTTCTGATTCCAGTAAATCAATGAAACACCTTATTGCGGTTGCTCAGGCTAAAAGGAAAGAAGCTCAATCACGATATGTACACCCAGAAAATTCTATTTCTGTTATAGTATCGAGTCCAAATTTAATCCATGGAATGAGTCCAAGTCCTGCTGCATTGATTCCCTTCACATCAGCAAATTTGTCTAACAAGGATATGAAAGGAGCCTATGCTGCTATGCCTTCTGATTCTCCGTATGCAGTTCCTCATGAGTCTTCTTTAACAAATAAAGTCGATCATGAAGACTATGAGCACAGGATGAGTCCTGAATACAGGCCAGCTGGTGGTTCACTAAGTGGTGGCACAGAAGCTGCTGTTGCCCGTGATGCTTTAGAGGGTATGGTCGAAACCCTTTCAAGGACAAAAGATAGTATTGGGCGTGCAACTCGTCTTGCAATTGACTGTGCTAAATATGGTATCGCTGGTGAGGTAAAATTACCCACATAACTATGACATGCTTTCAAGTTCTTGCTGTTTTCATGATTTAGCAAAATTTTAAATTTTCTTTTAACTCTTATATTTATGGTTTGGGAAAATATGCTAGTGTGCAATAGTTCATGTGATATATCTTTTCTTCCCCCTCACAGGTTGTAGAACTACTTATCCAAAAGTTGGAGAGCGAACCTAGCTTTCACCGTAGAGTTGATCTTTTCTTCCTTGTTGACTCTATCACTCAGTGTTCTCATACACAGAAAGGTGTGCTTACATATAACTCATCTTTGTTGCTGTATAGGGAGATTTGGCAAATTCACAGTAATCATTTGTGCCATTCCTTCCATTATTTGAGGTTGTTGGCCAAATAAATACAGCTTTGTTTCATCTCGTATTGTGATCACAACTCGTTTCAAACAATTTTAGCATGTTCTTTGTTATGTTATATGACTTCTTTTCCTTCTGTATTCTGGAGTTGCACTCATCCAAAATTGATTTTGTCAGTGATGGTTTGATAACTTATAGGGATTGCGGGGTCATCATATATTCCTGCTGTTCAGGAAGCATTACCACGGTTACTAAATGCTGCTGCTCCAGCAGGGGCTAGTGCTCGTGAGAACCGCCGCCAGTGTCTTAAGGTGACTATCCTACCTTAGTGACTATCTGTCAATTTTTATCTTTTTCCGAGAATTATATTTTCTGTTCAGGTACTGAGATTATGGCTTGAGAGGAAAATTATGCCAGACTCTCTTCTTCGGCGCTGTATTGATGACGTTGAGATTCCCAATGATGACTTAAGTGCTGGGATTTTTCTAAAACGTCCTTCTCGAGCTGAGAGGTCTGTGGATGATCCTATTAGAGAAATGGAAGGCATGCAGGTTGATGAATATGGAAGGTATTTTGTCTATTGTACTTTATTATTCCATATATATTGGTTGGATAGGCACTTTATGCCATTATTCATATTGGTTTCATAGGCGCTGCATGCCTTTTTTTCTTCTGAGCAATAGCATGCCTTTTTTTCTTCTGAGCAATAGCATGCTTGTACGCTTCATTGTTATCCAATGATTTTGGTGTTTGCCATTCATTTAAATTGCTCCTTTTCAAATGTCAAATTAGAACTGAATTTCTAGAATGCAAGTACTAGCATATTGGATACTCAATTTCGTATATGTGATTTTTATAATTCAATTAATTTTATCTTGTTTTGGTAAAAAAAACTGAATTATGGTGATTGAGTTGTCATTTGTCAAAGTTCTTGCAGTTCAATATTTATGAGCAAGGTGATGCTACATTTGCAAAGCATACCTTGAACCACTTTGCTTTCTTGTCTTTCTTTATATACCTAAAAAGTAAGCAAGCACCACATTGATGTTTTTTTAATATCTGGTTTATATCTTCTCAATCTCTACACATATGTTCAGTATGCTCTTTTTAGCTCATTTACTCCCTTTATTACTGGATTGTTCTTTGTTGTTTGATAACATATGATGTAAATCCTTGTTTGCTTATGATAGTTAACATATAATGTATTATTCTTTGCTCTCTAAGCAATTCGACTCATGGCTGTTAAATTTATTTTGGAACCACTACTACTGAATAATGATTCCATTAAAAATACTAGTATTAGATGAACTCCTAAACCAACTCTAACTTCGACAAGATAGTGTTCTTAAATGCAAAATTCACTTTGTAAGTGGTATATATATAATGTTTTCAATCTAGTATTAGAACCTATATGCATGAAAGTCACAGTTCTCTAATGGTCATTCCAATGGTCCAAAGCTAGAGAATCTCTGGAGTCGTTTCTTAAGGTTTTTGCTGCAGTATAATATGAGAATACCCACTGATACCTGAGGGATTAGAAATTCATATTGAAGGCAATATTCATGGCTCTTCTGGAAAATAATGTCTTGATGTAATACTAGCCTAAAGTTATGGTTGAACCACAATACTATCAAACTTCAAAAATCCAAGACTAACTTGTTATCATTTTACAACAAACTTTCTTGTTAACTATTTTTAGTGGAGCAATCATTTGTTATTTGCTAAATTGTAATCCTCCTTTGATCTTTTTCTCCTCGAGATGTTATGTGCTTTTGAATTTCATCTACATTTTGTCCCTTGGAGATCGAGTGAGATGAATATATTATATGGTTGGTTAATCCTCTGTGCTGGTCCACTTGTATCATTGATAGTCCAAGGTAACTTCTAGTTATATGGTGTATCATTAATGCTGACTTTTCTGCCTATAGCCACACATGCTTTTAAATGGCAGAGTGATGGTATTTAGATTCAATGATTGTAATTTGTAATCTACTAACCCTATGATACATTTGTTAAGCATGTTATTGTCTTACAACCTAAAAATCTGTTTTTTTGCCTTTGAAGACCAACTGAGGCTGCCTGTTTTATATGGATAAATTCTCTTCAATCTATGTTTCAATTGGTGGTGCACAATCATGTTTATAATTAAGCTATCCTTTTTTTTATTTCTGTTCTTGACATTCATGTAACTGATCTTCAGTATATTTGGCTTTTTCTTGCAGCAATGCTACATTTCAGTTGCCAGGGTTATTGTCATGCCATGTTTTTGAAGATGAGGATGATACTCCTGTCAACATTTTCAGAGATTCTGGGATTAAAATGTCAATTGAAACTGCTAGTAAATTTGAAGATTTAGATTCTGGTGCAGTTACTCCTAATGACCGACACCATCACATACTAAAGGATGTCGATGGAGAACTTGAAATGGAAGATGCCATTTTGTCCAAAGAAGAGAAAGGCTTAACTAGAAACAATTTTCAAAACAATGAATTGCAACGTTGTGATTCTAACAAAACATTGGATCCAACATTTGCTAATTTGACTAAGCTGCCCCCTCTGCCTACTGTCCCTCCACTTCCTGTGGATTCTCCTCCACTGCCACCATCTCCTCCGCCTTTGCCTCCTTCACCCCCACCATCTCCTCCACCTCTACCTTCATCATCTCCACCTCCACCTCCACCTCCACCCCCGCCCCCACCACCTCCACCATCACATCTTCCACTGTCTGGACAATTGTGTGCATCTTCTGTCTCACTTCCACCTGCCCCTTCATCTTCACCACCATCCTTATTTTATCCACCAATGCAGGAAGAATTCAGAGCAGCAAATGTACAGCTCTCTTGTGAATTTGCCTACAATGTTTTGTTTTTACTACATGTTTGACTTTTGGAATCTCTGTGCAGTGCAACCAGGCGGTCCATCTTCCTAACAATAGTATGATGCAAGGGCAGGAAGCTGCTTTAGGCAATGAAGTGGTTTTGCAGCAGCGGCCAAACTTTATGGCAAATGGAATGAGCAACACACAATCAATGAATAGTTACAGTTCCTCTAGACCCTTTGAATATGGACGAAATGAATCGTACTTAGCTCCTCAGGCTTCTCATCATATTCACCATTTTCAACAAGGAAATACACCCTTTCACCAAATACCTTATCCTTCACTTCCTCCTTATGCTCCTACAGCTGGACAAACTGCTGGCCATTTTTCACATGCTACTCCAATGAGTCAACAACCGGTGCAGCAGCAGTACAATCCTTATCCGTTGCCATCTGTTTCTAATAGTCACATACAATATTTGGCTGATGAACAGAGGAGAGTGCACACTAGTGGTTTTAGTCCAGATAATCAGCATTCTGCTTGGGTATCTAATGCAAGGCCGTCATGTTCAGGGGCATCTATTGTACAGGATGGTATGCGGTTGTATGTTTTTCTTCATGAAGATCTTTATTTGTACTGTGCACTGTGAAATAAAATGGAATTGGAATTTTGGTATATGATTATTTTTTTTTATTTCCTCCTTTTGAACAGGATATCCAAGGTCTAACATAGAAATGCCACCTCCTAACTCCATGGGATTTCAGCATCCACTGCACAATTCTGTGCCTTCTGCAGGTTCAGTTTATGATTCTCTTAAGTTGGTGGAAGAATATCTTCTACATCTCAAGATATATATTCACTGCATTTTGATTGATTGATGTTTTTTTTGTCCTTCCAGGCCATAATTTTCCCCAGGTGTTGCCAGGCAGGCCAGATATTTCAGGTCTTAATTGTTGGAGACCGGGTTAGAGTCAGTTCTATCGACATGTTGGAATATGGTATTCTTTAGTTCTTATTATTTCTTAAGTTTGTAGAATGATTTAGATTTTGTTTTTTGTTTTACTAAATAATATTCTAATTTGGAATGTTTTTGCACTGAGTTCCAGATTTATTCTATGATGTCTGGGAGCTGGAGATTGAGAGCTTCTAATATCATAACGACGTATCAGTCTTCATCTTTCTTGTTGCAATTGATCTTAGAAACAAAGACACCATCAGAGAATCAGAGGCAGAGATACTCTGGTTTATTCTTTTGGCTGGACTATGTACATTCTAATTGTCTTAGCAACTGGATCCAATATACTGACTCCGTAAATGTAAGCTCACTCTGTATAGGAAATCTCAGTGAAAATGCAACTTCTGTTGTTATACTCATTTTACCTGGTGTTTCGCCTTCATTTTGTTGTACATGGTTGTGATAAATCTACCTTTTTAAATTCATTATCCATATTCCACTATTGAAGGTTGAAATCAAAGTCAGTTATCTTAGGACTTTCACATGAGCAGAGATCTGGTATCAAAGATGTGGTGTCATGAAGCTTGTGTCTTTTATTTAATTTGCTATAGATGTTGCAAGCACTTTTTTTCTCTGTCAAGCTTTTAAAAGGCACATGCAGGCTAAAATTAGTTGAATGAGGTTATTAAAGAACATGAAAATTAACATACCCATTGAGGTACAATTTAACAAATGTTTAGTAATTCATAATTAAATATATTGCTCACATAATAAACAGAAAAATTCAAATTCAATTTAACACTTGCCAGTAGGCAAAACTCATATTGCTTATGCAAATGTATGCTACACTTACCAAGAGGCTAAACACAATCCATATACATAATTGTTTGGCTCTTCACTTTGATCATGTAATATAGATCTTCTCAACTGCAATAGCTCTTAGCTTTATAAGTAAATTTGGTTTCAAGCTTGATTCAAATGTAACCTCTTCCTATTCTAATCATCATATATCCGTGTCACTCTTGTTTTGGATTAATTATGATTGTATTAATAATACACTAGATTACTCATCTTTGTCATGTTTACAGCTGTTACTAAATGGATATGTCAAACCAATAGATTTTGTCTCAATGCTCGAGAGCATTGAGAGCCAATTTTAAACATTAATCAGTGTGTGATTGAATATACATATGCAACCATTTGCCACACTATGAAGCATTCTCTGTGTGTACGTCTCTTCATACCATTACTTTGGTAATATCTGAAATCTATTATCATTCTGATTACAAGGGGAGAAATTGATGAATCATACTTTGAAGCTTGGGGAAAGAGAAAAACATTCTGGAGAATTAATTTGGTTTAATATCTGGATGATCAATCTATTTATTTAGTTAGAAAACTAATGGAAAAATATACAGAAACAAATATGAATTTGCAAAGAAAGAAATGTCTAGGTATTGATGTGACAAAATATATAACGACTAAACATAATCACAATTAACCTCCTTAGTGTATGTTTACTTGCTGACAATATTGTATTAGTTGATGATAATATTATTTTATATTTGAAGCTTGAATTGTGGGGTAACAGTTTAGAAAATAAAAGTTTTAATATGAGTAGAATAATAATTGAATAATTCAAGTGTTAGTTCAGTAATAAGAAAAAAATCTCAAAGAGGATGAAATTGGTAAAAGATAGATGGCTATGAAATTTTTGTAAGAACAAGGAGATATTGATGAATGCATGATGTTGTGGAGTCGAAAATGCTAAGATGGACGTTTGTAGTTACTAGTTAGGACAAAATAAAAGAAGAATATTCATGAGCAGTTATGCATAACTCTAATAGACAATTGATGGACTTGTTTAAAGGTGAACATTAATTTCTAAAGGTAAAAGAGCTAAATCTGTTAGAGAGTGGAAGGTGTAAGGCTTAATGGAAGTTAGAGAAAATATTAGTCAATGTAACAAAAATGATTTTAATTTATTTGAGTATTATTAGTGATATAGTCTTGGTTATATAGTTCAGTGGAGGGATAAGGTTTACGTAGTTGACCTCAAATGGTTGGGAACTTAGGAGAAACACAGCATGGTGAAAATGAGGAAATGTACTTAAACAAAGGTAAGTGCATTATAGAGAAAATTAGCTTATAGCCATGTAATTTTGTTGACTGTTCTATGATAAAATATTTGTGAGTTTCCTGTCTTATTGTATAAACAAACACAATTATGCTTAGCAATAGTTCCAAAGGGGGAAATCATCAGGCTCATAAAAGCTTGATTATTGAGATGATCTGCAAGTGTGAGTTTCTAAAAAAAAGGACGCTCTCTTACTTTTCTCAAATAGGAAATAAATTGCCAAGTAGGATTATTTCTATCAAATTTTAGCTGATTTTTAGTTAGTGTTGATAATGCCCCTATTGTATTCACTGAATTTCAGTGGACCTAACTAAATAAATGACTACTTTAGATTTATTTTTGCTGCAGTTTATTGAGGCGCTTCAACCTTTGCTGCCTTGGCCATTTTTGGTGATATTTATTCTGCTTCAAATTCCTATGTCTACCAAGTTTGGGCGTAGAGTATTTACTATTTCTGCATGTAAAAACAAATGCAGCATTACCTGTAAACAAGTTTGGGCCTTAAGAGCATGAGCGTTTTCGTTTTTCATTCGGGTAATTAGAAAATTCAACATGCAACCATTGTGGTGTTTCACTTGATCATGTGGTTCATCATCAAGTTGTGTTACTTTCAACTATGTTGTGTCAATTATATAAATCTTATCCTTATGCATTTCCATGCCAGACTATATCACTAGTATCAACGAATAGTTGAGATGCGTTAACTACTTTTGCTTAAGTTTATTGAGCTGCCGCAACATTGCTGCATCTTCCCCTTGTTGGCTACATTCATTATGCCATCAATACCTATGCAAGATCAAGTTTTGCCTAAAACATTTGATATTGAATTGAATATAAAAACAAACACAACGCCAATTGTGTACAAGCTTGGGCCTAAACAGTTGGCTTTTTGTATATGGAAACAGATACAATCCTTACTGTGTGCAAGTTTGGGCCTTAATGGCTGGAGAAAACAAAGAATATGTCTGTGGGCAATCATTCTGGTTTCGGGCATGATAAAGTGTTAGATTAGCCATGATCAAGTTGTGCTAGTCTTAACTATTTGGAGTTGATTATATAGATAGTTTGTATCCATTAAATTCTAAACAGCACTCATATAGTCATATCTTATAAATCATTTTTAATTCATTAACTATGTTTCTTTTGATCTCAGTCTGCGCTTACAGCTTCTATGAGATCCTAATAGTTTCAGCTTGTCTATCAAAGGATGGAAATGTTTTCAATTTACCTTTTGACAACTCATCATTGAATATGTTCATACATCATTTTGACTTCTTCCTTTCATTGTTTTATGTATTAGAGCTACACTTAATTGCTTTTTGGTAATGTTTTTTCTTCTTCTGGTTTTACAGTCTCATTTAAAAATTTCATTTTAGCCTAAGGGGCAAACAATAGTCACTTTCTGCTTCCTAAGAGTCTTTATAGGCCTGTTGAATAATTTGTTTAGTTAAATACATATGTAGGTTGTGTAAGGTCTTCCAATTTTTTATAGAAATATCGTTTGATCCTACATTTTTTTCCTAACTAATCTTCCTTTAATCTCTTGATCTGTAATTGCTAAATTAGCTTTTCTGCACAATGCTCATGAATTATCTTGAAATATAATTTTCCATCTTTCTATTGTTCTGAAAGTTTCTGGATAAGCAACATGAAAGTTTCTGCACGATGCGCTGAAAGTTTCTGCTTATGGCTGCATAAGGATTATGCTGAATATGAATAAGCTTTAGCTTGTTAAATTTCAAATCTCATCCAATTAATAACAATTTAATTAGATTGATTTCATCATAATAATATTGTGTTGCTTAGATTAATGTTTAATTTTCTTTTATATGGAGTGTTAGTCTTTTATATTTTGTGTGATGTATTGCTTAGAAATATATGCATATATGAAATAATGTATTGTTATTGATGATTACTTTGACAATTATGTATTTTTCAGTATGCTTAACTTTTAAGGATGTTTCTATGTCTTTTGCTAACATAATATCATCTCATAAACCCTTTATATCAACATTCCAATTTGATATATTCTAAAAATTTTCTTGATAAATTTTTTTACTCAGTTACTACTTTCTAATGAACTATTGCATAACATTTACAACAATACTTTTGCCATATTTAGTTATTTTCATCGTACCGAATGATAGATCTTTTCGACGCTGCTCTGGTCACTTATAGCATCATTTTTTTGATCAAGTTTTGGAGTTTTGCTTTATGAATCTTAAGTTTATACAACTTACTTGAACCTCACCTCTGAGCTTTTATAATAGTTGGATATGATCTTTCATTATTTTGTTTGTCGAGGCTTTTGTGGATGTTCATCTAATTTGGCGAGTAGTATTTTCAGTTCGTCAGCAAGATCGACTGATATTTTAAAATGTCACAGGTTTTTGCTGCAAAAGCTGGTGGCTTGTGGATATGTATTATATTCGGGATATATATCGGTAACAATTGAGAAAGTTCTTGCCAACAGATTTTGTACCAGCTAAACCACTTCAGATTCTGAGGTAAAAATTATGAACATTGGTATGTAGAAATTTGTACAGTTAAAATACTGGGCTTTTTGTCGCACCAGTACCGACTGTCGGTACCCTGATAAACTTAAATTGTAACTTTTCGTCAACCTTCCCTTTCAAAGGGTCGAATGAACCAGGATTAAGCAGCAGAAACGCTGTGATTACGAATCCTGAGGATCTTTTTGTTCCAAAATTTACTTTGCGTCTGCAATCCGACCCATATGGATATCTCATAATTGCATTTTGCTTTGTTTTGCATCAAATATCTCCTTTAATATCAAACAATTCCATCAAATTGAGTATGCCTGTATGTACTCCCAGGAATCAACAAATCCAAGTTTTGAAATTGCTCAGGATAACACCAAATGAAATAATTTGTCTGATGTCGAGGTAAAGATGTGCTTTAGCTTATATGTAAATAGGTATTGTTTCGCTTTCGGATTTTACACAATATAGGATGTGAGATCTCTTGTGTAAGTTACAAACTGTTTGAATCAGGTAAAAGAAAACTAAACAGAAGAGTCAGATCAATAACCTGACTGAAACTTCATTAAGTCAGATGAGTTGTTTGTGGAGATTGTTTTACTGATAAGGATTTTATTTTAGATTTCGATAGACAACCTTGACGACAATTATGTGCTTTTATTTTACTTAGTAGTTGCATTTCCCACAAACTTGCTAAAATTTAAGATGTTGCTTCATAACGCTTGTGTTACTCTTCGCCACAAGACTCGCTTCATAACACTTATAATAGCTTACTCTATCGCTTACTGAATGCATCCTCGGTACTCGATGGACCTTTACTTCTGAATTCTCAATAGAATGGTGCAGTTTGGTTTGATTCGGTTCGATAAATACCTCCTCTTTAATACCTGTCTTATATCTGCTCGTAGCAATGGGTGGATCGGGCACAGGGAAACTACATGTCTTCCTGATTGACTTGCAAAACCTCAAAGCTCCATGTAATTCATATCTTGTATCAGTCATCAGTGTAGGAACTGGAGTCATTATCGTATCTACGAACTTATCTTGCCTCAAGTCTTTGAAATTTATGCTATGACCGGTACTAATTGGCTTGCGGAACCATTTGTTTTATCATTGAGAGTTCGCTCTCAACCTCTTGTTAGAGTTTGGAGCGTGAAGGTGTATAAATTCCGATACAAGATAACATTGAACCAACCGAATTGACTAGTAATCATGGACTCCTAACTTGGGATGAAAACGAAACAAAAAACAGATTCATGTTAAAAGAGAACATGCCAACATTCTTTTTGCTAGGATGTTATCACAAGCTATGAGATCAAATTTAGCTAACAGCAATACATGAACACCGGTCCCCGAGTCGCACAATTCAGATACCCGGATGCAGCAACTTTGTCTAGTACCTCGACCTTCATCTTGTAACGACCTACAGAAAAGAGCAAGGCATTTTTTTTCTTTTTTCTTTTCACTGTGATGCGCGATACAAGAAATTTTTACAAGTAAATTAAAGGAAAAGAAGTTGCTCTGTAGCCTTCTCATCCTAATGATCTATAGAGCAAATGAAAACTTGCACGATGACCAAACTTATCATGTAGGAAACCACAAAACACACATTGCAGTTCAATTTCAATGTGTTACGTTGAAGCACTACTGAACTGCGAGTTCAACTGGGGTTGTACTGAAACTCTTTGATATGCCGCAAGATGGGATCCAATTCCTCCATCAGATTAAAGACTTTAGTTGGATCCCTTGTGGGAGTATGCAAGCAATAGGCAGCTCAATGATGATCGACTTTGCAACGGGGTGATGAGGGATCTCAAGATGGCAAATCAACGTGTGTATATATGTTAGTCATAGCACTTCGCGGAGAGCAAGATTCAGTTCCTGTGCCGTCTTCGCAATGGATCCTCCTTTTCTGTTAAACGCAAAGTACCTAGTAAATTTCCTTCGATATGAAAATTCAAGTATCACAGAAAGTATCGATGAGAAATCCTAAAGAACCACTATGGTATTTGCCATTTCGATATGCTAGTTCGTATTCCTCTGTATATTTTTAAAAACAGTGGAGTCCTAACTCATGGTGGTAGCAATTTATTACCTTGTCATCGAAGGGATTTTTTGCTGGACCTTCTCCAGCTCAATGAAGCACAAGTTGCATCGTTCCAACCTAGCAAAGATCGAGATAGGTTTAGGAGTAACAATCGTAACTTGTATAAGAAGATAACTCTAAATTAGTAAATCAAGAACAAACACAAACATGGTAAATGTCACTGAAAACAGACCTCTGTTCTGCTTGAAGATCGACACCAACAGAAGATGGGTCCGCTGACAAAGTTGACCGGATTACAGGACCGAAAATCCTGATCAGCTTCAGCATCATTTCCAGGGAAACACTCAAATGCCTGCGAAGGAGAGCAACCTAAAATGCATCGGGGTGATTCTGATGCAGAAATAATGTACTGATCAAATGCAATATGTATATACATACATACTCAAACTGCATACTAAAGTTCTGATGCCTATAGATATTTTGATCAAACAAACCATCATACCTCATCTTCGAGGGTTTGCACCATTTTTGTAATGCGCACAAAGGTTGCTAAATTATGGACTAGGGCAAAAAGAATAATAGTTGAATGTTAAAGGAAGGAAACAGAAGGTTAAAAGGAGATCGAAAAGGTAGAACCTGAAAAAGGATAAAGGCAAGGGAACGAAAAAGGGTAGGCAACAAGCCATAAATTAACTTAAACTATCACCCACTGCAGGAGGTTGCAGATACTTTCTGATAACTTGAGACCAGACAGGGGCTAACAACAGTTTGATGATTGCAAATACAACATAATGTTAAGATTGTTCGATATAAAAGTAAGATATTATGCTATCTCTGATGAAACAATCCACAGGAACTGCTGGAACCATACCTATCCATCTTGCTTTCGATTAGGCCGGTGAGAAGTGGCAGGAGAGATGTGCATATATCCAAAGTGATAACATCACTTTTATCATTGAGAGCACTGACTATGTCAGCAGAGACCTGCTCATGTTATTACAGAAGTTAGATGAGGTTTGTAAACAAAATCACAATTCTTCGTAGGAGTACGGTAAACCATGGCCTCATCAAGATATCCGATAAATTGGAGTAAGGGTACATACACCATGATCAGACATTCGCTCAATAGCACCTATGACACCTTTAACATCATTTCTTCGCCAAAGTCGGTGAACTACCTGCACGGTGTATGTAAAGAATAAAAACATTAGTAACTCATTTTCAAGTAGTTTGCTGCAATGGCAGATAGCTTGCTTGTAGGAGAAGAATCAAGGCGATTAAAAAAATAACCAAATAATGCACAAAATGGTTCAGCTAACTAGAATTTTTGGAGAAGGCAACAAATTATCTGTACTTTTGTTCATTTACTGTGTTGACAAAAATTAAAAGGAAAGCAACTATTACACATGATCTTAAATATTATTAAGGCCAGGAACTACCAGATTTAAGGATCAGCAAGATAAAACATTTCAAATGAAATATTCGAAAAAAGATTAGTCATGTATAATCATGCTTCCAATTTGATTTGACAATGACTAAATCAAAACCTATTTTTCTAGTTCAACATTTGAAAATGCTAAAATGCAATTACAAGAGCAAAAAAATCCATGAGCTTCCTGAGGGAGCTATATGAAATTGTAATATAATAGATATCCAAAAGTGGGCTTATGTTGATTGCATATTTTATTCATTTTAGTCCTGCAAAACAAAGAAATAATTAATGAATAAACTTGTGAACACCGAAGGATCTTTAAGATGGCATTGGTTGTTTCTGTTGTGTGCAATCAGTAAACTGACCAACCAAACTGCTAAATGCCAAAAGTAAAAGTTTACCTGTAATTTGGTCATACGAGATCGGGCCAAATTTAAAAATTGGTGATGTTTTTTCAATAGAAATGCAATAGAATTCTCATCCGAAGCAGATATGGTTTCTTCTTCAGTATATTGATTTGGATTCTGTTCAGAATGTTTAAAAAACACTACGTCAAGAGTAATTTCAGAAGAAATGAAGCGATCTGAGCATATACTCTAATTTTTGAAAATATAAAAATAAAAACAGTTTAAAGGAAGAATATATCCACTCGTACATGAAATTGTTGGTGAAAGTTAAAACACTTAAAGTCAGTAATGTGTTGGCTTCAAATGCTTATGAGGCTAGGCTTGATGGACTACCAAAGGGCAACTAATAGGGTATCACTCTGCACCATGAGGTTCTGGTCGAGCCACAAATCTCAATAGTCCAGGTAGTGAAGTGCTACAACTAACCTCGGTCAATGACCCAACTCCAACTGTTGCAGTTGCAAACCACAGAGCATAGTTTTTCCTGTTTGATATTTTCATGGTAATGGACATAAAATTAGATCCGGAAGACCAGGAGGAGTCATTGAGGTAGTTGAGACCTCCAACATTTTGAATTGTTGGGGAGCTCTCCAGAATGCACCAATTAGAGTGAGAATCACTGCTCAGCACTGGAAGAGGGACCAATACTATCTCTTTCAGAAGAGAGATCTGCAGTTAGGATTCTAGCTGCCATGAGAAACATGCAGTGGACATTGAGATAGAAGTGGTGATAGAAGGTGTGCAAAATGCAACACTGGGATAAGTTCCAAATAATTTTGAGAAATCACACCAGCAGTCCTAAATAACCATAACATGCATCACCTTTTTAGCACTTAACGAAGTTTTGGTCAATGCTTTATTTTGTATATAGGTTGCAGAAGAATATTGGGCATGGATGTGGATCATTTATGAAAAATGGGTCTTTTCTGAGCAAAAACTAAAAATTGAGATCTTTTTAGGGCAATTTCCCTTTAAAATTTTTCCCAAATCATCTGTACACAATTGTTTTTCATGATTTTGGTTGCAAAACATATTTAACTTATTAGACAGTTCATCTAATGCAAACAATATAGTGTACCTAATGACGGGTCAGATTGGATAACGTACCAAAGAATTTGAGATAGCACCAACTCCTGTCTCAGGAGAACTACTTAAGCTTGGTCCATAGCTTGGAGAGCGTGCCCTACTTTGATCCCTCCTTTCAAAATTTGCTACAAGCGACCTTGTTCTTCCTAAAGCATCAGACAATTAAAACATGAACTATAGCTACTACATCAAGAAGCAACAGTAAGAGAATACCTCCTTTGGTAACAACAAAAGGAGATGCTTCCATTGGCTTTTGGATTCTGATGTTGTCTGAACATAAGCCAAAATAAATCATTTATAACAATGAAAAACAATGTCCATGATATTTTAGCTAATATCAATAAACAATTTTGATATACTTATTAGATATTAATTGCTGAAAATCTGACAAGTGAATTCCTGATCATGGTTCTAAAAATTAACAAATTAACATTAATGCAAAAAGATGCAGAGAAAACTAATGCTGGCATGATATCCAAGTTATCCCTATGCTTTGATTAAGTAGGCCATATCCAATAATCATCAATCAAGTGGTAATTACCATAACATTCACAGGCTAAATAAAGCATTATAATCACCTATAGTCTTCTTGCAAGGATCATGACTCTGCTAGTTGACCTTCAACTAATAGAAAAAAGACATAAGTTTTTAAGTATCTTGCTTATGAAGTTAGCATTTGTAATATATCAACAAGTAATATTTGTAAAATGATAAATTCTTCTTCTAAAATTACACAACTTGATGCAATCTTATATTTTCTGGAACAAAATGTAAAAAACCATAGAAAGCATTTCCTTTCTTTAAATCCAAACTAATATGTGCGTTGAAAATAGATATCAAACCTAGGTAACCTCACAGTTTATAGTAGAGAAAATATATTACTCTGCCACAAATTACATGTCAAAATCATGAGCATGCATCACTCATCATGCCCCCATCCACCATGTAGACCAGCACAACAACAAAAATAAGTCAAGTATGAGAAAAACATAAAAAGCACTATTAGTCACAATCAAAAGCACATAGCAAAAAATTTATGTTGACATATGCTTGCTCAAACATATTGTTAGATTTTAGTTGTCTAGTTGGCTAAGCAAAATTTTATTTGGCATATTAGAATGCCAAATAGTATGATTTTTATTTTAGCTTCTTAACTCAATCTTATGATCAATAAAATATGGTGAGTTGTGCCGAGTCATTGCGTAACAATGCTCACAAAAGACTCCAAAAGCTTCTCATTCAACTAACTACTGTTGCAGTTTATAACTTCATACAATTCAAGATCGTAGATGCACAAAAGTTGACAATATAAAATGTACAGTTGTGAACTGGAAAAGAGTGAATAATCACAAAATGGTGAATAATCACAAAAGAGCGATAACCACAAAAGTGTCTTGCAACATGTAAGACCAGTAAGGATTTAGAACTTACAATTTTCCTGATCATAATTTACAGCTGAGTCTCTCAATAAATCAGTTCTGACCCTTGCTGTCACAACACGTCTAACATCATCCAAGTTGTTTGCTCCAGCTACTGTCATTGCTTGTGTTACAGAAATGCCAGAAGACATAGCATTTTGGCCCAGAAGTTCATGCTGCTCAGTATTTCTACCCGCCACAAATCCAGACTTAGAGACATCTGCTTTGTCAGAATCTTCTCTGATGTTTGGTGCATTTCTGAAACTAGAAAATTTTGACTGGATATCAGATTGTATTGTCTTTCCAACATCAGTCTCTTTAGCAGAATCAGAGGATGCAGAATAAGATAACTCTGGCCCAGGGCTACTTCTGGGGACAATAACAGGTATAATATTTGTTTTGTTGATGGTCTGCAGATTTGTGGTAACATTAGATTTTGTTGAACTTCTTTTTGCAGTAATAGCAGCAGGTGCTGAAGGTGCTGTAGCAGTTGTTTTGGGGGCGCCACTTGTCCCTATCTTTTGAGGAGTGCTAAGGATGCCTGTACTTGCTTTATTTAGAAAAGATACAAAAGATGAGAAATCTAAAATGCATTTAAACAGATTCACTATTGCATCTATAGTAATGGAGAAATTAACTAAACATAAACCAATAACTTACAGGGTAGCAATTTTGTCTCCTTAGGATTAGGTTCTGAACTTTGTGAAATGGATAGCTTCCCCATATTAGACTTTATATTGCTATCAGTTTGCATAGATAAATTACCACTTAGGATAGACTTTGCTTCCCCATTTAAATTGGCAGCAACACCAATTGCATATGGTTCAATGAGCTGTAGTTCAGATCAATGGGTTACTACTATATGTAAACTAACAGCATATTGAATCTTTCTGCCAAAATTATAAATGATAGAACATTAAAATCATGAATAAGTTAGAACGCACAGAGAGGTCCACAACCCACACTCCAACACAGCTTTGATTATATGAGCATCCAAGAAGTTTTCCTTCATGAATATTCATATCTGATAATCTAGACCACCCCACATCAACAGCATCATGGCATCTTATTGGTTCCCATGAAAAAACCTGGAAATATTTATAGTTAGTACATACAGAAGCTATCAGTATAGTAATTAAGACATTAAGGTTACCTTAAGACTTTCATGCAGTCCACAAAGCAAAGTTCTCCCATCAGGATTAAAGATCATAGAACGCACACCAGAAGTCTGGAGTTAATTTCAATAAGAATTGCACATTAAACAAGCATTAAAGCTTTCAATGGTAATGCAAGGACGTACCAGTTGCTTAATGAACCCTGTTAAATAAATGATTAAAAAAAGGATATATGTGGAGTTGTTTCCAGGTTTTTTTTTATAACCTATTGGTTTATTGAAACTAGAAATGTGTCTCCAGTAGACAAGACAAGACAGTTCTATGCTGAAATATCTGATCAAACTAAGGTGAGAATAGTCTGTCTTTATAAAGTTATACAGTGAGCTTTTTTGGCACAAAAAATGATCTAAAACATAAATAATCGTTTCCTTCTGTTTATCTCACCCTCCCAAGCAGGGGAAAAAAAAATGCAAACTCTATTAGTAGCATTACAAAAATAGAGTCACTAAAACATAGAAGCTATATGCATTATTAGATGGTAAAAAAAACCAGTGGGTTGTTTACATAGTCTTCAAGGTCAAGTTACCATGTAACAATAAAGCTATGGGCATACTTAGATATCTAATTCCAATGGAACATTTTCTATGTGCTTCAATATCACTAGATTTGTGATTATTCCCATTGTTATGTACCATGATGATTAGCAATCAACCTCCCTTCATCCCTTCATATGCAATCATAGTAGATTTTATTATATTTCAGTATTTATACAATTAAATATCTTGTTTCACGAATGTGGGGATCTAGGCAAGCACCTACAGTTTGCCAAAAAAACCAGGATTTTGGATCCCTTCATCATCTGAACCAAAGAGAAACCTATATGAACAATAACTGTTGTAGAGACTCAAATTATATACCTAAGGGGAAATTCAATAAGTTTCAATATGACTGTTGGCTCAAGGTTTCAATTCACATGCTAGCATCTTAATGTGTAATTGCATACTCTACCTTTTAATTTGAGATTCATTGACCTACTTAAATTTCTCCAACCCACTATATAAATATATAGAAAATATAATATATATAGAAATTTTGTTTAAACACCAGCATCCATATCTTCAAACACGCTACAACAACATTCTTATTTGAATCATTCATGCAAAGTCTTCTGATAGGGGCTCTTTTCATCCTATGAACTGCAATAAAATAAAATTACGTAGGCCTATAATGTTCTACTTGATTAAGGTTTTATTTCAGTAAGATTTCTCCTAGACCTCTTTAAGTTATTTAGGCATCAATGAAATCATTGTCATCAATAAACAAGGGGATTCAAGGAGCTTCAAACAAGGAAATTGACAATGAAAAAAGTTCGTCGATAATCCTTTTACTACTTTTATGGTTAATTTTGTATAGTCAAATGAGCATATAAGTGCTCTTGAAAAGAGCACATATATTTACTCACATTATTATACATATTACGTGGAAGGATTATAGTTTCATTTGAAAAAAGTCATTCCATGTGGTTTGTATCCTTAATTTGAAGTGATAAGATTAGTGGTGTAGTAAGGGAGTGGCGTAGACCACTCAAACCACAATAAATTTTCAAAGTTTACATTATGGCTATTATTTTGTTAGATAAGATTAAATTATGGCTCTTTAATTCTTTAATTGTTTCCATATTGCAAATGATTATAATATCATCCGTAGCACAAATATCTTGGTTTTTGGCAAAATAAACAATTAAAATGAGCAAACGAATACAAGAGTACCAATAAAATTAACATGATCAACTACCTCAGGTCCTGCAGATCCTATTAACTCAAAAGTTTCAAGATCCCAAAACTTAACAGTTCTATCAGCTGAACCTGCAAATTAAATGGAGAAATTCAGCTTTTGAATTAGCAACACTGAAATAGTCAACTGTAGACATGAAATATATTTGTCTAACTGTTGAATCTATTTTGTCTGAGATTACATACCTAATTTCTCCAAGTATTAACCCTTCTTATTTTAGCTTTCTTAATAACCCAATAGATTTATGATTTAATCTAAATATTTTCACCTAAGTTGACACCAAAATTTCCAGTCCCAACAATAATAACGAAAATACTAGAAGGCTGGTAAAAGAGTTGACAAAAGAACTCAAATCAATATTGAAGATATTTACAATAAGAAAGGATCAAAAGAAATATCACCAAATTAAACTAGTCACTGCATTAAAAAGGTGACATAATTGTAACTCAAACATCAAAATTATGCAAAGACAGCATGGAATTACTATAAGACATTACAGTATATGGTGTTCTACAAAACAATCAAAAGAGAAGGACATGAAGATACAAAGCTAAATTAATAATAAGGTAGTAGAATTGGTTTGGCAGCATTTTCTTATATAGGTTTGAGAAACCACAATTAGGGAGAATAGAGATGAAGAGGTAAAATAATCAAAGCCATTTCCTAAACAATTCACATAAAATTTAAATATTTCACACATGGTCACTGTTTCATCCCAACACAAGTGACACTTAAGCTAACCTGTTGCTAGTAGAAATTCATTCGGGTGGAAATCAATGCACTGAATCTGACCCTCGTGAAATTTGAAATCATGCAGAAGTTTTCCAGCAGTAAGATCCCAAAGCTGTTGCCAAGATTGGAAATCAAGATACATTTGATTCAGATTCCATCCGTAATAATGTACAGAGGAAGTTTTGTGGTAAGAAAACATACTCCAAATTGTCTAGCATGCTATATTCTACTGCTAAACTTGATGTTATTTCAGAAAAATTGATGATAAATGACAGAGTAAGTATCGTTTAAGAATCCAATCAGAAAAATAAAGCATGTGAATGCACAAGATTGAGGAAAAACCTTCACAGTGTTATCTTCCCCGCCAGAAACAACCCATCGCCCATCTGGAGTGAATTTAATGGCATTAACTCCTCGAGTATGACCTTTATAAGTATGTATACATCCTTTTCTTCTGATATCCCATATCTTTAGGTTTGTATCCAGTGATCCAGAGGCAAAGAATTCACCAAATGGATGAAAATCAACCGTTATACAGTTTGACCTGTGGCCTGTGAGAGTTCGAACAACTGCACAAAGCAAAACCAAGTCATATGAAGCAGCTTCTCTGCTTTCTGTGATAACTAATTACTGCTGAAAAAAAGATATCCTACTTTTTGCTTCTTCCAAATCCCACAATTTTATCGAACCGCTAGCTGCACCTGCAGCCACTAGTACCTCGGACGAGTCAAAACTTACTGATTCAACTGCACTCATATGTCCTGCTAGGCTCTTTGTATAGCCAAAAAGGAAAGAAAAATACCGTTAGAATAGAAGTAGAACACTTGCATCATACAGGAAGTCACCACAAGCTTGACTAGGTGATAGAAGGTGGAGAGGTACCCACCAATATGGCGTTGGGTTTTCCAATAGCCCAAAGATTGACCTTGTGATCCTCTCCTCCAGTAACCAGAACCCTCGAAGTCTTCCTTCCTATCTTTAGGCAATTCACATTGGAGGAATGTGCAACAAATTCCTCTAGATTTACTTTCGTCAAGGTTATCAAATCTCATTCAGAAATCAAACAGATCCATAGCTTAAAGCAAAGAGAGATCTTGAGATCATACGACTACGATTTATCCAAAGCGGTCCGGCAACAGAATATTCTGAACACCAGAATCCCGAAAACATTTTTTCCCCAAAAGAAAAAGAAAAACAAGTTGTTTTTGCGTTCAATAGACTGTAAACCTCGAGAAAAATTTGAATCCCACAGAACCGCACAATAAAAAGATACGTAGTTTGTAAGCACGCTTGGCGGTCGCCATGGCGCTTGCTTCTAAGCAACAAAGAGCAGCCGCTTCCCCTGCTTCCCGGACGGATCAGACCACCAACGAACTGCAAGCCGAACCCGCCCTCGCTCATCATAGATCCGGCCGCTCCGGCCAGGGGCGAATCTGACAACCTCGACTCATCGGCATTTCCTCCTCCGACAAATCAACCCCACGGCGGCGAAATCCCACTCGACTGAAGTCCACCCCCCACTGTTGTCGGTGCCAACACCACCTTCCGCTTCCGCTTCCGCTGCCGCCGCACAATACCCCACCCCAAGGGGCAAAACAAAGATCTCCAACCGAGAGAGGAGCAGAGAAGACCCTTCGGAAGGGGAGGGAGAGAGAGAAGGAGAGAGGGAGGGAGAAAATGGAGCTTTCTGGAAGACAAATTTTGTGCTTGTGTGCTGTGATCTTGGTCTGTTCAAAAACCTGCCCTCTTTTTCATCTCTCAAAAAGGCTTTTCCATATTTTTTTTCTTCTATTATTTTTTTTAAAAAAAGTAAAAATCAAATAATTTTAAAAAAAATTATTTTTCTAATTTATTGAGATAAATTAAAAAATTATAATTAATCATAACAAAAGAAGATATTAATCAATTTCATTAAAATTCAACACTTGTCCATTTTTTAGGTCATTCTCTTACTAAAATATATTTTGAGCAGTTGCAATCATAGTGTTTACTTTATCTAAACCACTTGTTTTATATTTTTCTAATTTCATTAGAAAGAGTTGAATCTTTCATCCACTTATTTATTTATCATCTGAATTTGTTCAATTTTAGTTTCAATTTATCTTAAAAAAATATTTCAAGTGAAAGAAAAAAAGAGAATGAAAAGGAAGAAGAAAAAAATAATAAAAATTCTCAAAAACTATTATAAAATTTTGTAAATAATATTTTTTTAGGAAATCGAAATATTTTTGGTGATGTGGACTTGCAAAGTCCTAAAAATGAGTTTGGGAATGAGAATCTTTTAAGTGAGAGGAAGAGATTAAACTACTTAAACAATTGAGTCCTCATAGCTGTTGAACAGTAGCAATCACATCTCAACCTTTATTATCCTCTCAAAGACCAGACTTTCAAAATAGTGATTTTATATTAAACATGGCCAATAGACATGGTTGCAACTCACTTCAATATACAGAGTTTTTTTTTTAAAGAGTATTTTGAGAAACAAAACAAACAAGATGAAATATGCATTTTATTATTTCCTAAGTAATTGAACAAATTCATAAAACATAAACAAAAATAAATGCACCATCCTTGAATTGCAATGGGAAAAAAAATAAAGTGTTGATGGACACTAAAAGATTTTGTTTCTTTATTCCTTTATTTGATTTTTAGGCACACTAGTAAGTTGCCTTCCTCACCTTTCCTTTAGATGAAAGAGACCTAAAGGATATTGAGTGAGGGTGACCACAAGGACATAATCAAACTACTTCCACATGTTCTTAATGCATCAATCACATGAAATTAATTAAGATCAGTGACAAAAGAGTCCAATAATGTTGCTTAATGCATCAATCACATATTGACTTTGGCAAGAACAATGGTCTCAAAATAATTGCTGGATCTTCATGTATTGTTAAGTACTTTTAGAATATTTATTTAAAATACAGAAAATTCTAGCAAGATGTTAAAATGAAAGCTGACTTTGGTTGAAGTAGCTTTGGTGACTGTATCCATAAATACAAACATAGAATTGCTAGTTCTAGCTTGATTTAATCTCTTAAGGTTTAATAATATAATGTAACAGGAACTGAAATTGTAAAGTTGATTTAGTAATTCCCCAAAGTTTAAGACTTGGAGCTTTGAGATAAATAATTCATCAATCAATTTTAATACAATATTAAAGCATGAAGTCTAGGGTTGCAAATCTCACCCATATCAAAATGCATGGATGAGAAGTATTCAGTTAGATCCTTTTACAATTATAAACCTACAGTAGTTTTTAAAAAAACATATTGCATAAGCAGTTGAAGAAAAAAAAACCTATTTGGTTCACTTGAAATGGATTAAATTGAAGCAAACTTGTTAAAATCCTAAAGTTTTCCTATTAGATAGTTGGTGACCAGTAATATACATTTTACAAGTGATAAATACTTTAAATATAAATTATATGCAACATTATCTGTATATAGTATCTATTTGACATTCCTTGACTAAGTAATTATGCAATAATCTTACATCAATAAGCTAAAGATTCAATGAAAAAACAAGATAAAGCACAATCCTATTCTCTTACATATATTTCACTGGTAGGTCTTGATAAACATCTTTATTTGATGTAGCATGCTAAAACATGCTTTACAGGTCCTGGTATTTATTGTTTGTAGGTAAACAGGAAGTTGCTTTGCCAATCGCCATGGGAAAATGAATTCGTTTACATATCGGTTGGCAAAGTATACGAGTTAACAGAACTCTTGGTATGCTATGCATGGTAACAAAATTGTCAATCCCTACCAATGAAGAATGCTGTGGGGTTATGTTTGGCCAAGAGGAGTTGGCAAATAATGACTGGTTAGAGCGATCTGCAAAGAAAAATAAATAAAATGACAAATTATCATATAAAAGAGTGAAAATAAAACGGGTGGAATGCTGCATTCACCCATCAGCTGCAATTATAAATGATGTCATATGACAATGTCTCTTAAATTTGTAAAAATATGTCTTAACGAAATGGGCCTTTATTCTCTAACTATAAGCTACTGATGTGATTCAAAAGCCATAGGAAAACAGAATTCTCGACATAT
Source organism: Curcuma longa (assembly GCF_044706935.1). Taxonomy (NCBI): domain Eukaryota; kingdom Viridiplantae; phylum Streptophyta; class Magnoliopsida; order Zingiberales; family Zingiberaceae; genus Curcuma; species Curcuma longa. The sequence continues at coordinate 5,643,594 of NC_133870.1, read as the reverse complement.
GATCACACAGGAGGAAAGATGTTTGTCTAAGAATCAAATTGGTTCATGAAATTTTTCATAGGACTATCCATTTGCTGCTTTTATTCTCTCACAAAGAATGGCTTGAACAGGGCCTTCAATTCCCAGTCTTTAGGTTGGATTGAAAGTCAGGAGAGGAGAAAGAAAGCCTCACAAAATTACATGTGAAGCTTCATCCTTTTATATATCTTTTATTTCACTTTCCCTACACCCTTTCCTATTTTCATCGTAGTAAACTAACCATAAGTTTGCAAAACATTGCAGACCCAAGCAACCGAAGCGGCTTAACACAACCATGATAGGCTTTTTGAGCAATAGAATATGCAACTTGAAGACATATTTCTTGTTTCTTTAAACAGAACGTGTATTGGTTCTCCATTATTTTTGTTCTTAATGTAGGCATTAATTTCTTTTTGACAATACCAAACTCCAAATAAGTATGCAGCCACTCGTTTTTATCTATCCTAGATAAATGATTTTTAAAGATGTGCAAGAAAGCAAATAGATAATAAGCTTTGATACGTTTTGTGGTATTGGAAGGCAAATAGGACCATACATGAAGTTCAAAATAAAACATCTAATAACATGAAATCATGGTAGAAAGAAAGAAATGAATATAATTATTAACTAATAAATGGATTCAAGAACCAGTATGGGGATTATAACTTTATAATTAATGAAATAAGAAAAAAGAATGGTTGAAGTAGATGAACAGAAAACTCTGAAAGTATTTAATATCCTAGATATATTATTCAGTAATAATACACACTTGAAGAAACTATGACTAAATGGTCAAAATGAGAAGCTACCAGACTCCTATAAAATTTCGAAAAAAAGTCTGCCTTAATATTTTCATTAATGTCTTGTCAGGCCCCCTCTTTCAAAAAAAAAAAAAAATGCTAAAATAAAACTCCTTTTATAAAATTTCAAAAATACCTTTGCCTTCACTGGAGATGTAGCTATCTATGTTTTGATACCCAAGTTTGTCCTTGTATTTTTGAACCATCCAAGAACTTACGTATGAAAACTAGTTTGAGATTTTAATTAACAGATTCTTTGTGGTGTGATTTAGTGATTGTGGTAGTTATGTTATAATACTTCTTGTGGTATGTAGTTTTGGTGAAAGATAACTTTGCGGCTCAGCAGGTGCCGAAGAGATGGTCTTGTAATTGTCTAGGTTCCATATGACCCACTTGGGTGTGCGACAGAGGTTAAACGAGTTTAATGGCAAGTTACCTTAAAGTTTCATGAGATTATCCTTCTTACCCTACAATTTATTCCCCCTGTTTTACCTTTTCAGCTCTAAATCATTTTTCTACTTTTCAAATGGTAATTGTTCTGCATCAGCTAATCTGTGTATTCCAAATACTGGTTGCATATTGCACAAAGTGTAATCACCAAGACAGTATATTGAAACCAATTTAACTCTAAAACAAACTTTTGAACTTGAATAAATGGATAAGAAATATCAAACAATGAAAAAAATCAATTTATTTAAGATAAAGGATACCTTTGCATCAATGGTACTCGTGTACATGCATCCACTTTGTAGAAGACCACTTATTTCCCTTGATCACAGGGCACCCACCTGTAAGCATCATCGAAATGGATAACCAAATGATCAGATTCCTGAAAAGCTAAAATTCAGGCATAAGCAACAAATAATGCAATAATGTTTCTTCATAGATTGAAACTCATACCAAAAACATTTCCCTGTAATAGTAGTGAGAAGTAACTAACCATGTAAACTCAACGGGTCTATAGTGGCATCAGGCTTCATACTCCAGAAAAGCAATGCATCTCCCATCTTTGGCTTAACACCAAGACCCTGTTTTCCGCATTCTGATAACTCATTGTACCATGGTAAAGAACTGCTGTTTACTTTGACATTGGGAAAAATTGTCTCGCCACCTTCTTCAACATCCGAACTATACATACAAATATAAAACAGCAACAATTGCAACATCATTTCCAGTAACTTGAAGAAAACATAAAAACACAAAGATATTGAAGATGTAAAGAACAGAGACATACAGATACATTAGAACAGTAGCCATCCGCTGACCTCCATTCTTAATGTTATATTCGTCGAAGAAATAGTCAAAGTGAGGTTCATATTTCTGTCCAACTTCATAATGCAGAACCTGAAGCCCTTCCCCATGTTCTACAAAATATGGAAAGGCACAACCATAGTGAAAAAGGCAAAGCAAATAACAAGCTACAAGTAGATGTCTAGATTAATCAATTAAATCACGAACAAAACAGAATGATCATCATTAAATTAGTAATCAATGCATTGAACTCATAGAAGTCTAGACCAATCAGTAAAAATCACTAATAAGAACAGAATAAATAGCCTTAAATGAGTAGCAAGGTCCTATTTGAAGTCTACCTAACCAATACATTTCTCATATACAAGCCAATTTTACCAGAAAGCATTCACAATTATTATCTCACAATTGATTTTGCAAGAAATAAGCATATGCAGCTTTTTTATCAGTCACTTTTAGAATGCATATATTATGATAATTCTCTAATATCATCATAATTTACAATTGCTTCTTCTTGGACACAAATCTCTGTAATAAAAGCAAAATCAAAACTCTTGTATAATAGATCAAGAGCTTATGGGTAAAACAAGAAACAACTGTGTAAAATATACAATCATAGTCAAACACAAAGCCACCACAAAACTCCAATGGTTTCTGGTCCAAAACATCCTGTTATTTTCCCCCAAAGTTTTTGTTTCTTAAAAACTTATATAATTCTACTTTCTACCATACTTCAATAATAAACTTTGCAATTTTCAGGGTTTGACTACTGCCCCAGGTCCTTTTTCATGCCAACTCCACCAGTTCTACATATCCTTGAGTCCTATTTTCCTTCTGTCATTGTCTAAAATAGAACATTAGGTACATCTATCACTAGGAAAAAGATTAAAACTTTACCACTTCTAACAGAAAGAAGACATCACACTAGCATACCTACTGGGATAAAAGAATAGTCTGCTATCCTTTTCTCAATAGCCTTGATTACATTATCTTGCCCCCGATGGAGAAATGTGCCTGTACTTGTCCGGACCCTACATGATGAAGATACAGAATGTTAAGAAATAGTAGTCTGAAAATGCTCTCATTCTAAGGAACAACTGCAATGTGCTAACCTGCTGTCCTTACTCTTGCCAGTAGTGCTATCAACAACTGTTGACTTCTGCATATGAGGCTTTGCCAACTCAATAAGATACTCACATTCTTCCTTGGACTACAATCAATAAGTCAAATTTCACACATATATAGAGACTCATCCAAGCCACATAGGACAGCTAGAAAGATAAGCGAACGAGAAAAGCCCTAGAAAAATTCTACAAATTTTTTCTTTTATTTGTTAACAATTTAAGTAAATAGGATCCAGGTCTAGCAAAAACAAATATGTAATGCTGGAAAAAGGTTATAATGGATGTTGCTTCAGAAGAAAAAAAGGGAAGTATAGCATGAATTCAAAATGCAAAATGCCTAATAACTTGGAACCAGTCAATATGACAATTTGTGATCATCATTCAGCATAAATTGTTCTTCATGTGGTCATTTAAAGAGGAGCTCCAAGGACGAAAAAGGAATGTGTTGTGTATCAAAATCTCAAATTTTCATTAGCTCATTTACTTATTCAAACTTTAGACCATGATCTCAATCATTGAGACGATATATACTATATTTTAAGTAGGACCAAGGTTCAAGCATGTAAAAGTCTTTCATATTTTTGTTCAAGTTCAATCACACAAATCATTAAAAGCAAGCCTTCGTCCAAGATTTGGCACTAACATAAACATTTTCAAGCCATCCAAAATTAAAAATAGGCCTAAACAAGTCAATCGTCCAACCATCTAGCATCCTACTATCATCTCTAGTTACCACGCTCGAATTTTCAGGAACCTTGTAGGTCTCCACAAACTCATGACTCCCATATGATAAACCCATGTGAAGCAACAAACTCGAAAATTTTGCCTTCCAAAGAAAAGAGCAATCTTTTCAGGCCTTAAGCCAACGGCACCGTAGTCGAAGTTCCAGAGTCCATCTCCCAAGTCGCTAAGATGAAAAAACTCAAAAGGAGTAAATATTTCATAGACTAACCAGAAAATTGTGGTAGACAAACGCTCGCGGTTCCCAAGAGACGACCTCCGTCCACTGCGGCCCTCGATGCCCCAAACCCTCCTCCCTGCACCAACCGAACTCACTCAATCAGGTCTCCCTCCGGTCCAAAAATCAACAACAAGAGCAACAAATCAAGCACCTACACTTCACGTACGAAGTTCCGGCGGATGCGGGGGAAGGAAGCGCCGTCGGAATGGACGGGGAGCGAGAAGATCCCGAGCCCGAGAAGCAGTAGCAGGACGAGCGAGGAGACCAGGAGCACCATCAGAGCGAGGGCGTAGGTCGATCTGGAGATTTTCCGGGCGGGGAACCCGCGGATGTACGACCGCCCCCCTCGGGCCGCCCTCACCGCCAGAAACCGAAGCGGCGACGCCATGCACCGAAATCGAATCCACAATTCCGCCACTCGCCGACGCTCCCGCTCCCAATTCAACACGGAAAGGAAGAGAGAATCCAAGGAAAGCTGGGGAGGGGGACGAGCCGGTGGGGATTTCCGGGGCGATCGCCCCAGGTTTGCGACGAAACAAGCCCCCCTTTTTTGGCAGTTTCTTTATTTGAACTCTTTTTCTCGATTCCGTTTGCTCGCAGGAACAGGGCGTTGCGGTTTCGGGGCCTCAAGGATCCGCTGCTCCATCTCGGACGCCCCCCACCGACCTCTGCCTCTCACAGCTCTCCTCTCTTAAATTAACAGAATCGTTGACTGGTTGGAGTCTTGCGAAATACAGCAAATCCTCGCAATATTTGTCTGACTCGGCTGACTGAGCGCGTGGAAAGAGAAGAGGGAAAACTAGTTGGGTTTGGTAGCCGCCGTGTCCTTGGGATTGAGGTAGCTTGTGACAAGGGTCTCTTCTAGATTTAATAATTTAGTGATAATAATTTGAAATTATAATATATTTTTTATTTTATATATTTTTCTTAGTGGTTAAGGTTGAGTATCCGATTGAAATCAAACGAAATCAAATCGAATTAATTAAAAATTAAATAAATCAATTTTTTTAACCAATCGAACCGATCAAATTTTTCAATAAAAATTAAACAAACTGAATTGATATTTTATTAATTAATTTAATTTTTGACCGAATTAACTAAATTTTTTAAATGTTATAAAAATTTTAATAATTAATTAAGGATTTATAAATTTATTTATTTAAAATTTATAAATTATTTTTTAGTTTGATTTATTCGGTTTAATTGAATAAAAAATTTTAAAATCGAAATCGAACCGAATTAATTGATTTTTTTAAAAAAAATAACTTAAATTCTGAAATAATCGAATTAAATTTTTTAATTCGCTGGATTATATCAGTTTATTTGATTTAATCAAATTTTTGCTTACCCTTAGTAGTTGTTTCATTGCTTGCCACATTTAACTTGATCGATCCGCTTAATACACTCATTTAATTGATTTACATAGTTCAATTAGTTCATATAACCATTATTAATTGGCTTGATCACTTAACTAACTTTATTTATTAAGTTTTTTATTTTTAAGTGTATTTTTATTTTTTAAAAATATCTTTATTTTTTATACTACAGTAGTAACTATAAGATAGTATCTACTATATAATTATAACAATTATGACCTTGTAGATATTACATTATTATAATAATTATAATACATAGCTACTATATATGTTATTATATAATTAGAGTAAAGTCCCCGGAGAATTTTTTATGTGTATGATACATAACTACTATAAAGAAAGTGTTATTATATAGCTACGACATATTTGCATGAATTTTACTTTTATTATAGCTACGACGTATTTGCATATTAAAAATTTCCTCCAAATGGAGAACACAATTATTTTATTTTTAAAAGTATCTAACATTATTACGATAATTTTATCAAAATTATTCTAATCTTAGTTAAAATTACTTTTAACATTTGGTAAAATTATTCTAATATTAATTACAATCATTGGTAAAAAAAGATAATTTATAAAAAAAAATTAGGATAAAAGGTCCTTTTGATAGTTTTTATATAGAATATTCTTTCAACAATAATAAAAAAAATTAGGAGCATCTTTTTTTTGATTTTATTTTTCTAGATTCTAAAAGCATTTATAGAATTTTGAAAAATATAGAGGTAATATTAAAAAGTAGATAAATTGGTGGGGCAAAATGAAAGTTTTCGATCTGTGAGAGAGGAGGAATCATGTCGTCTTCTTTCGGATCTGTGGACGGCGACGAGGTGGCGGCGAGGAGTTCATCGATCCCCTTCGACGACGACGAGTACCTCGGCGACGACCACCTCCTTCCCTCCCAGCGCTTCGACGCCTTTTCTTCGTTCTCCCCGGTCGCCTCTGGCGGACAAGAAACTGAGGGCGATCCGGAAGTCCCAATCGGAACTTTGGGTGTCGGAGAAGGTGGCGGAGGTGTTGGAGGATTCGCTCACTCGCCCGGGGGACTTGGGTATGGCCCTGAGGATTTCTCGTCGGCGCCGACTCCCTTCTCGGTGGAGAATCTGAATGGGGAGGGTTATGTGGAGGTAGATGAAGGTGGAGCTTTCCCCTCTGATGGGCCGATCCTGCCGCCTCCTGACGAGATGGAGCAGGAGGAGGGATTTCTTCTGCGAGAGTGGCGCCGGTGAGTCCTCCCTTCTGTTCGATCTAAGCAGATCGTTTTGTTGATTTTTCTGAAGGCTGCTTGCTATGTTTGGGTTTTCAGCTTTTTTATTGTTTTCCAAGTGTTGAGTAGGCAGTTTTTGTGCAACAATTTGATTCATCATAGAACTTCTTGTAAAACAATGGAATGATTATCAAGATATTAGTACTTTTCTGTTTAAAAGAGAGGAAGAAAACAAATATCTTGAACCAAATAATCTTGATTTCTAGATGAGTTTAAATCCTAAATAAGAAATCCATGATTCTTGATACTCCTATATGTTAAATTCAACTCGGAATTGACTTTGTAGAAACTTGTGAGTGCATATTGTCAGCAAAAAATGACATAAAAGTATCATAAACCCAACAGGCATTTAAATCCTAACTAGATTTCCTTTGCTTAAGGTGAAGCTAAACAAACCATTTTTTTTCCATGGACAAGTTTATGACTATTAAGGTTGATTAATTATGCACGCAAATTGCAATGAAAAGCAACATCCATGGCATGCTGTTGCATGAGATGTAGATAAGATTTAGAAATGTGGCACATGCATATTTTTCAGATTAGAAGCATGCCAATTGGTTGGGATTATATAGATATTAGTAGCACAAAGTCAATCTATATCTCAAGTTTTAACAGTTACATTTAGTGCTTGTAGATTATTTTTCTGGTCTTCATTTTTTTTTAAAATTTGTAATCTAGGTGCTAATGCATTATTTGGACCATCTTGAGGAACACTGTATGCACCTAATTTAGCGATATGCAAGTCAAGGTAAGCTAACTAGAAAAACATAATGAGCTCAGGCATACCTTGAGCTTAATTAGAGTTAAAATATGATTTACAGGATCTCAAATATGACTCAATAACTTGTACTTAGTTTACCTGATCTAAAATATGTTTTTTTGTTGTTTTCAGTCTTAGATGAAATTTATCATCTTTTTAAATCAAGTACAGATATCTGTATGCGTATAATGGTTAATTGTCCATATGGTTTATATAAATCATCATAATTATGTAATCCATCATCCTCACATTCTTACATGTGTTGTGTGTGTGTGTTTCAGAGAAAATAGATTATTTTCTATTAGTTTGATGTGATGTGTAAATTTGCTAAAAAAAAATCTCTTTGGTACACAAGGGAGAAAATATTTTCCTCTTCAATCCAAGCATCTCTCATTCAACCCATATAAATTGCCCGTCACCCCCTCCCTTATCAACCATCAGCCTGATTGGCCTCGTGCCCAACCAGCATACCTAAATCGATTAATTTACCAGTACACTGGCAGAGAAGAGTGATTCACTTTTTTCAAATGAGGAATCATTTTCCATTTTCAAAAAAAAAATTCTACCTTCCAAAAGAATTTTTTGCGTTGACTATGATTTTCCATTCTGCCGAGCATTGAAATCTCAGGGAATATTTTTGTGAAATAAACGTAGCCTTAGTATTAGAGGTTCTGTGGTCTTACACTTGTTTACAGTTAATATATCAGTATGAGATGTACAATTTGATCTTCCAACTATCAATCGTTGTGGATCAATTTTATGAATTTGTAAGATCTTCATGTCGAACATAAGTTAAGCTGGATTGCTAATATTGTACAGAAAGATGTTTAATACCTTAGGGCTGATGTATGTTTTTGCATTAAGAAAAGCCTATCGATTTCTTGCTATCGCATCTTTTCTTCTACTATATTTGCCTCCTCCACATTTGCCAGGCAAATTTGACAAGATTTTCTTATCGAATTCCATGCAGCCAAAATGCCATTCTTCTGGATGAGAAAGAAAAGAAGGAAAAGGAGGTGCTCACTCAAATTATTGCCGAAGCTGAAGAATTCAAGAAAGCATTTTATGAGAAAAGGAAGCTGAACCGTGAAACTAACAAGCAGCAGAACAGAGAAAGAGAGAAGGTAGACCATTGTTATTGCCTAAAACATGTATTTGATTCCAACATCATGTACTAAATAAAATTATTTTTCACTGTTAAATTTTGTTGTCAGCTTTTCTTAGCCAACCAAGAGACCTTCCATGCCGATGCGGACAAGCAGTACTGGAAAGCAATTTCAGAGCTGATCCCTCGTGAGATAGCAAATTTGGAGAAGAAGAAAGGGAAGAAAGAGCAAGAGAAGAAGCCCTCAGTCATTGTCATTCAGGGACCCAAGCCTGGCAAACCCACTGACCTTGCTCGTATGCGCCAAATTTTACTGAAACTGAAACATACTCAACCACCCCACATGATTCTCCCCCTCCACCACCACCACCACCACCACCACCACCACCACCACCTCCTCCACCAGCACCTACGACTAAAGATGGATCTGCCATTGTTTCAAATGCAAGTGCTGGAGTGAAACAAGCCTCTGCATCCGGCTCCAAAGAAACTCCTTCTGTTTCCCCTGAAGGCCAGCAGATTTAGATTAAGCACCAGATCCACTTTAAGGATGTTGTTTGCAGTTAATATCTAGGTATTTATTAATCACGACATTCTACTGTAGAACTGGAGATTGAAGCTGGGTAATTGTTAGCATATTTATATGTATGTATATGTATGTATGTATGTATGTATAAATCTTATTATAAAGGCTGTATATAAGTGTAGTGAATTCGATGTGTAAAAGTTGGGAGCATCCTTTTCCTTTATTTTGGAAGTATCAAATGCTAACAATGAGAAAAAAAAAATAAAAAAATCATGCTTTGTAATTTATGCATATGTATTCATGGTTCGTTAAATCCCTATTTCTTAGTTGGACTGAGATCATATGAGAATTTTGTGCTTCTCAGATATGGTTTGTCAGCTGAGATATAAAGGTGTTAACCCATGGAAAAATTTTCAATTTTAAATTTCAAATAAACCAAAATAATTAAGATTTAAAAAATAAAATAAAATTTCAAATTAATCAAACCGAACTTTTCGATTATTTCAATTTAATCGATATTTTACTCCAATATGTCCTCCAATAAAACCCCCATCTTAACAACAACAAAGCAGATCCACAAAGAGGAGAAACAGAATGTGTTACCTGCTTGAACACATTACAATGACATCAGTGCACAAGGGAAAAAAAAAGTCAAGCAGTCCGTTCGTTAAATGCGCTCAGAACTAGAGAATACATGTTAATTGTGACAGCATTAATAATAATTTTCTTCCACAAATCACATGGCAGAATATTAAACCACAAGTTCAAACTAAGACGAGTAGATTTTCTAACATAAATTGTCCGCACGTAGCTATGTCATGACCAAAAGTGATTTTCCTAGCATTAAATGACATTTGCCCCTTGAAAATAAAACCTGCCAGGATCCAGAAGCAGCTTCAGTTTCCTGGTTCTTTTTCTCTCTCTTTTTTTCACCCTTCTATCTAAACCACCATCTTTGAACTGCAGAGATGGGGCTGTTTAAGAAGGGGGCATAGCGATAGATATACGGATTCACGGTGCGACCAATCCTAGCCCACACACTTTGGTGATAACCAGAAGTAGCAGGAACTTGGTACATGAGCTTCAGCAGCTGCATCAACAATAGAGAGGGAATTAGTGACAGAATGGCAACAAATAATCTTATAGAAGTCTAACTGGCCACATCGCAATTTGAACTAGTCTAGATGCTAATGCCAGTTTGGAGAAGTTCCAGAAGAAAAAAAAAAGTGAATGAGATTTGTCGATTCAGTTTATATAAAAGTGGAGCATAGATATCTTTTACATATGGCTGTATGTATCAAATGTGGTTTCAGACATGCCCTCAGTTTCCATATCCACATGCTACAAGAACTATCAGAACTTGGATCCAGATACTCACCATTTCTGTGTCAACAGGTACAAATGAGTTGACAAAATTCTGAATTACTGACCAATTGCAGCGTATTGTTTTCTCGTCTCTTTTTAATACATATTTATTCAAAATTCTTTAAGTGGGCTTGTCTTTAATTATTTGTTGACTTAATTTAAATAATACTAAACTGAGATACAATTCTTACTTGGTTTTGTAGCATATTATAAGTTATTGTACTGCATATATATATATATATATATATATATATATATATATATACTACTTTAAAAAGGGAATTCTCATCCTTAAAGCACCCATAGGCAGACGTATCTCAACTACTTTATATTTTGCTACTGACATTTGTCTAATAGGTTTAATAAGGCTAGGAACTTTAAGAGACTGTCAAATCGATTTTTAGTTTATCCCTAACTTGCTATAACGGGATTCAAGGAAAGAATGCATGACTGCTCATCCATACCCTAATTTAATTAGAAGAATGACATGCCAGGGAATAGCTAACAGAAACAACCAACTTGTGCCAAATCTAATATGCCTATTCCATAGTCTCTCATTAGAACACAACAGCTGATTATCATTAAACGGAAACCTTTGCTTTCTGTATCCTTTTTAACCTCAAATTTGGATATAGGAGACACTATAAGGAGTTATCCTAAAATGACAGCTATCAAAAGACAAATTCCTTGACCACAAGCTCTAGTAGTGGTCTTAATAGTTTGGGTATAAGACACTGTAATTTCTAACTAATTTTCGTTGGCTCCATGGATCTAAAAACTCCATTCAACTCTAAGCAAGTACATGCTGAAAAAGTTTACTATAAACATAATGTCAATATCTGAATGTTTGTGGCCAACAGAACTAACCTGCCAATATATGAATGTCTGGATTATATTGCGTTGCCACCTGTATCGAGCAAAATTAGTAACTCCATCGGTAGAATTTGAAATGATTAAAACAGAAAGATGTATGGACTAACGAGAATAAAGATAAAATTAGCAGAAAGCCCAATCCAATCTCAGCATTTGAACTTAGAATAGTCAATGTAGTTCCATTTGCTTCTACCCACAGACAAGGTTCCTCCAAGTATTTCCTGTACATGAAATGAGAAAGCATTACCTCAATTTTTAAGGAATTTGCTCCAAGAAAACATCAAGAAAAATAAACATGATTTTGCATCACAGAGAAATTAGTAAAATGATGACAAAATCAACAATACAAATCCATCTGATAAAAGCATCAATAATATGTTGAAAGGCATGAAAATTATTTTGTTTGGATTCTATAGCAAAATAAGAAAGTAAAGATAAGAACTCTCAGTAAAAAATTAACCAAAGATTGGGAAAGCTTTCAAATAACATAGCTGCAAAAGAGATCGTGGAAATGTCAACAAATCCATACTACAGTTATTAGTAACAATTCATCATCATCATCTGTGGAAATTGAAGTTATTAACTGGACTTCATTCTCATCTCAAGAATTCTGTAAACTGGGCATTTTTCTCTAGCCTTAACATTAAATAGATAAGAAAATTCCTGGATGTCATATTTAAACAGAATAGTTCCATTCACCTTCACAAATTTCCCCAAGTGATTATTTGATTTGATGTTGTAATTGTTCTTTTCATTATTGTTGAACGCCAACTTTTTTTTGTTTGAGTCTGTGAAGTTTGGAGCTTCTCCCTCTCAATTTACTTGGGAGTCTTGATCTTCTATTTGAACTCCATAGTTGATTTGTGTCCTCAAATATAAGAAAAATCAATATGTTTATTCTGGATTAGTTCCTTTCCCTTTAGACTTTAGAAGTTTGTTCGGTTGTAAGGAGCGATAAGTTGAAAGATGGACAGGGATGAGAGGATGGATGAATGGATAGATCAATGGGGATTATTCTCTCCTTTACCTGTTTGTTTAGACTGATGGATGGAAGAAGTGATTCATCCATCCATTCTTCACCTATTCAATTAGAAGGATAAGTCTAAAGGACAGATAACTAAATAATTAAAAAAAAATGACAATATACCTTATATCCTCTCTTGTAACTCCAACTCTATTCAACATGTGAAACAAATATAATAAGGGAAAGATGAACCTTTATATATATTGTGTATTATCTAATATCTATAATAGATTAGTTATGAGGAAAGTTATTTATATTGTAGATTATACACACACATATATATCCACATATATAATTATTTAATGATCTTGATTCTAGCATGTTTTTGGTTCAGGCTTTGATGATAACTGGAAAATTGAGGAAGAAAATGCAATTAATGGACGATAGTGAGACTAAGGGGTTTAACTTTGACCAACCCAATTAACATTGACTGGGAACACTACTATTATAGAATTGAATGCTAAAGTATGCATGCAATTACGAATTGAAAATAATTGAGGAATTCAGCAGTGTCATTGTGATTAAAATTGATTTCTTATTCTCAGAAATCATACACACTCAAGCTGGCTTGCCAATTTCAAAAAAATCATGCCTCATCACAGCCAGCATCCAGGAACTGGCAGATAAAAGGTTATTAGGTTAATTAAGAAGGCTAGAAGGTATAATAAATAGGAACAATATTTTTAATCATCCATCATTTCTCTGTTCCACCTGATTTAGTCATACACACACTCAAGCTGGCTTGCCAATTTCAAAAAAATCATGCCTCATCACAGCCAGCATCTAGGAACTGGCAGATAAAAGGTTATTAGGTTAATTAAGAAGGCTAGAAGGTATAATAAATAGGAACAATATTTTTTTTAATCATCCATCATTTCTCTGTTCCACCTGACTTAGTCAGGTGAAAGATGAAGGATAAATCAATATCTTTATCCTTCAACTAATGGTTCCTCCTTAAAAATGAATCTGTTGACCGTATAGATAGGTCCATCCATCCACCTATCCATCCAGCCTTCAATGTCCAAACAAGTATGCCCTTAGTATTAATTAGCTTCAATACTATCATTAATGGCACCTGAGAACACTATTGTATCTGACTATAAGTGGAGTTGATTGGATGTAGAGTGATCTATACCTCTTAACTGAAGGTGCTTCTCTAATAATTATTTGATTCATGTTTAGCTTCAACACATGCCTCTCTATTAACTATTTGAGTCATGTTTACCTTCAACACCTGCTACTACCTTATGATTATTGTTAGATACATGTTGGAGAGTGTTCAATAGGTTTTTCACACAAAATGCTAGGTAGTGTAGTGTTTATATGTATGGAGATCAAACATTCAACATGCATATATCTTACATTAATACAGAAACTGTATTAACAAGCCATAAGGGGTGAGTGTTGCAGTGTTGTTTATTCATTCAGCAATAAGTTATTCCAAACAAATTTATGTTCAATAAGATGCTCCAACATCTGGATATATTCATACTTCCACAGTATTATATTTAATAAAGACACTGGATCTTGGTTTACTGATTTATTTAAAACACTTCCATCATGCAAAATTTATATATACATTAGCCTTCACTTCATGATTTTCTTTAACACCAACAAATTATAAGGGTAACATTGTTTATCTGGAACTTCAGGCCAATCCAAAAGACATGCTAAACTTCAGGGCCTGTAGTAAAATTAGTGCATGGAAAATTGTTAAAGCAACACAACACTCAATAGCATAGCTTCTGGCAACCGCCAATGAATGATCAATGACTGTGTCAAGCCATTCTCTTCTGTCATTACTCGTTATTACTTTTCCCACGCCTTCTTTGGATTGAAATTCACTAACTGATGGAATGATTATAGATCAGCCCAAAATCATCAGTCCATTAAATTATGTTAATATTGGTCTGAGAATTGAAACCTCAAAAAAGTCTGCCCATGAACCAAATCGCTACCTCTAGCACACATGAATTTTTGGTAGATCATTTAAGAACATAAAACTATTCTTGATTTCATTAGAATTTAAAATGTAGTCAAACGAATTTTACTTACCTGTATAAAGAAGAGCGTGCAAAGTTACGTCTGAGGAATTTTGCCACATGCTCAAGTGACCAACAACATACAGGGATGAGAGCAACTGTTCAGCAAATTAGCATCAGCAATGCCAATAATCAATAATATGCCATGATGATGTGGTAGCACGGATTTAGAAGTTCAATGAGAATTTGCAGAATAACTCACATTTAAAGTGTAGTTGAGATGTAACAAGTGTAACACAATATATTAAATGGACAAAATCTTTTGATCCAATCAAAGTCTGAAACCATGTTTGGATAGCAGGAAGATTCCAAGCCCTTGGTTTCTGTAAAAAATATATACAATAAGTTTAAAAAAGAGAGCATATAGCATGTACCTGTCAAATGCAAACTACCATGATCCACCAAGAAAACAAACTAAATCTAGACACAGTTTTAAATCATGAATGACTATTAATTAAACCTTACCCCATAGAGAGTGTAGAGTGAATAAATTGAGGAGCATGCAGTACCAAGCAAAGACAAACGATATGCTTTGTTTGAAAGATTTCTTGGTACAACTGGAAGCATTCCAAGCACAGCAACCCCTAAAACCTGGTATAAGTATGGAAATCGAGAACGATCATATAGCATGTGAGTTAAAGCATCGAAAGTCTGAAAGAATATGCACACTAAAACAGAGAAGCACAATTTTGCTTTAAAAAAAGGTGTATGTGAAAGAAGAAGAGCTAGTGTTTAAGCCCGACCTAAAGGACCCAAGACTAAAAAAAATAGCCTTCAGGGGGCATACGTATTTTGACATAATTAGATGGATGCTAACTTCCGATAAACATGAAATCTTTGTGCATTGTTTTAAAAAGCTTCCACATAAGCCACTTATGCAACTGCAAACATTTTTTAGTAAAGAACCACATTGCATTTGCTTATGGATGTGTAAAAATGGACACTAAATGCTTTAACAGCCATGTCCAAAATAATAAATGATTTCATCAAACAATTTTACCAAATAAAGAAACATAATATATATGTATTATGTACTATGTAGGTTAACATATAAGTCTACTTTTACATTAACTTTGTCAATTAATTAACGTGCAGTATTCTATGTTATGTATTTTGCATTATTTGTATTATTTAGATATGATATATGTATTTCTTGTCATATTTATTGCTTAGCTCCACGAATGTGATATGTCAGATAGTAGATGTAACTCATTTTATGGAAAAAGAGAATGGAATGTTCCACCACTAATTTCGTTTCCCAATTGGCATGGCGACCTAGATCAGAAAAGACTAATTTAATGAAAACATTTGATGAAGATTTCATGTAAGATTCAGTATATTAATTTATGTATAAATTATAAATTATCATCAATGGCATTATCTTGGACAAGTATGAAATATTTGCCATCCCTAGAGCCACAGGACTCGAATTAGCTGTATTTATCCAATGATAGATTGGCTTGTTTCCCAAAAATCTATTTAACTAATTTGACATTGATTCAATAGAACATCATTTTCCACTTGGTATGATATGATACTATGAAGCCTGAAAATAAATGCTAAAGGAGACCCATAAGATAGCATGAAAAACTAGAAAGATGCTTACCAATTCTTGTCAATCAAATATTACAAGAAGATTAACTACATAGGGAGAGGAGTTACTCTATACCCAAGCATTGAGAGCAAAATGTATAGATCGTTGATCTAGCCTCAATGAGTTAGCATTCCTGCCTGTTGATGCAGCTGTTCCAGTAGTTCCACCACTAGAACCTATGACAACAAATTGAGTTTAAAGGTTCTTTCCCTCTCTAAAAGATGCTTTATAAGCATCTGTCAAATATATAGTCTGTGTTGGAGCATATTCCCTAGAATAAGCAATGAAAAGACTTTTGGATTCAAACCCACCTGGATTTTGTGGCCTCACATTTCGAGCACTTGACTGTGAGGAGTGTCTTTCTGATGCTCTTGATGACTCTGTTGTTTGTGCTGAAGGTTTCTCTGATGCTCTTGCTGACTGAGAAGAACTAGTTGAAGCCATTGCCTCCACAACAAGCTCAGGATCCTAGAAGGTTTGATAAATTATCAAAACTCATAGGCATACTTGGATTGCCTTCTTGGGAACCTTCAGCATTACTAACAACTTGGAGGAACTAAAAGCAGCCAAAAGCATGGCAATAGACAAATAACAACAAACAATACTACAGAAATTCAAAATTATTTTAAAAAATGGAGAAATTTAATCATTTGAATGAACAATGTTTCAATTTAGAAAACAAAAAAAATCCATAAAATTTTCATGTATCAAAAGACCATAAGATTGTACAAAAAATCTAGCATCATCAGTAAAGATATGAGAAAATAAAAAGCAATCAAACCAAGGTAATAAGTAAATAGCTTAACTAGACCAGATTCTTGAAGTTACTAATCTGGAAGTTTGGCAGAGAAATGTGATGATTACGCAAACAAATTAAGAACGTATGTTTGTAACAATATTCAATCTTGCTTTGGCAAACTTAGACAACCAACTAACTTTGACAATTATATAGGTCAATGATAGAAATCAATGAAGCATACAACTGGCATCACTTGTGGTTAGTGTTTGACAAACTATAACCGAGATGGTGGGTGTTTGAAAGAAAGGTCAAATTAAACTCAGTCTTAAATTATCTAGTCTCATATTTACCTAGTCTAATTCTTATCTCTAGTCTTAAAGAATATGTCTTCTTACAATGAAGCAATGAGTTGTAGTTCCACTACATTAGTAATAATACAGCAATAATTTTCCTCTCAAGTCCATCAAAGTAAAAAAGTAATATGAAAGAGAGTGTAAACCTAAAAACTTGCTCAAAGACACACATATGCATCTAGATTAGCTTTGGGAGGCAAACAGAAGGGAGCAATTAATGCCAGCATCAAGTGAATAATGTATGACTGTTCTGTGTCATTCTTTACTTCCAAATGTCTAGCTGTGTGACCACACATACAATTCTTAGTATATCCATGTACATGAGAGATGGGAAGGTTAGAAAATGGAAGGATACTAAATATTAAAAGGTACCATTTATTTAGATACTGGTTTATGGAAGTTTGAATCAAATCAAGTGAATTCTGTCACGATACGGTCGGTAGGTTGACATCATAGTATCTCTCTTAGCCAAAATCTCTGATCTCCAAAAAGCATCAACGATGCATCATGAGAGATGAGTCAACAAGGTATTCTATTTGCATAGAAAGCAGATATGTAATTATTATAAAGGCCTAAATGCATGATACTTCTGGAATTTAAGGTCTAGGCAAGGTTAAAGTCCTAGTCATCCCTTTGCACCATCCCTTTGCATAGCAAAGAGTCTATTTTCATGATTTGAACCATATTTCGCCAGTCACAATAATGGAGCAACCTTTTATAGCTCCAACCCACATTATTGCTCTGAGATATTGCACAAAAAGGAAATTCCATATGCAATCAATTAACAATTTCATATTCCTAAGCTGAAGCTCAACTTCAGATAGAGGTTCCTCCAAGATAGGGGAAAAAAAAGCATCGCATCAACAGAAATGAACTTGATATCCAAGAGAATATGTTCAAGATCATTCAAAAGTTAACAGATTTATACATCCATGTTCAATTTCAACAAACATAAGGAAGAAAAACATGTGAAACATATGTAACTGAAGATTTCTGAGAATAATTATGGTGATTAAATATATAATTAGAGGTGAAAGAAGTTTTATGAGAAGCAATTTGATTTTTTTTTTCTTCTGAAAATCCTATACGAAATTCATTTAAAAATAGCATCAAAGGAAAGATATTGGGGTAACAGTGTACTATTAATCTCATAATAACCATTAGAACTTCAACGGTTTTTTTCATCCTGAGGATGTGGGTCATAGTCTAGCTGAACTTATCAGCCTAACATCTTAAGCACCACCTCTCCCCAGCAATTCAATTGGATAAGCCTGTGCAACTCTTCCATAACTCAAAATTGGCCTTCATTTTAGAAAAAGATAACTAAGCCATTTTTAATTTAGGGAGATTGAATACACCCAATGAAGCTCTACTTGTCATAGCGATATTGTATGACAAAATTAATTTCATTTGACAAATTTGTTCTACAGGGGGCAAATAAAAAAATCACGGTATCAACAGAACCTACGTTATAAAGATACGGGGCATTGGAAATCATAGACTTTGGTTGAATCAGCCTCAAAAGTGGCATTATCAACCCAAAGTCTAGAAAAAAAGAGTAACGAAATCATGAATAGTTTCCTTCCCAATCTTAGTGCACTTTTTTGAAAGGGAAATCTGCACTGGATGGATTTATGAGGCATATAAGCTGCTTGACATAAGTTCTGAGAAAGAAGAAGATGGAATAATGATAAAGTGGATAAGAAAAGACTTCTGATAGTTTTGGAAGGGAATTCACATCCAGAATTATAGAGGCTAGCTCAAATGCCATTTAACTTATTTTAATATTTTTGCTAGGCTGACGAAGAATATGTGACAAACATAAAGACCTTCGGCTATTGAGGATAGAGAAATCAATTGTACTGGTCAAGAAACATATTGGATAAAGTTAATTCAAGAATAATTCAGAACCATTTTCTCAAGAAAGTTGGCTTAGTAACTTGTTCAGTTGAACCATTAGCTTACAATGTTTAAAATCAAGTTTATGTTAGTCTACTAACATAATCTTATAAAAACCCTCCCTCCATTGGCCCACAGAATATATAATGTGAGATTAAACTAACGAGTAATGCATGCACTTTGCTCTGTTTACAAAACTGGCAATGAATCATCACTGCTTATCCAAATACAACACAAATCTTCCACCATCTTTGCTCTCTCATTTGATGGGGAACCAAAACTTTGTCAAGAGACGAAATTGGTATATGCACAAGGACAAAGAAAGGCAACTATCAAACAGATGGAACTCATGATGTTTAAAAACAGGTTTGTTTGAACCATCTTTTTAGTTATGTCACCAGGTAAGTGCTCTACTGATTTCCTACCTCTTGAATTGAATTTCAGCTGCAAACTTTACCCGAGAAAAATACTTTAAAGGTTCACCAAACCACATCAAAACTAAAACGCAAAGTTCAATTAGAATAAAGTAAAGATACAACAAAATCATGTTCGTATACGAAAATTTTGTCTTGACAGACCAAAAACAATGAGATGACATTAAAAAGGACCAAATTTGGGCAAAAATTGAGCATTCATACAAGAGACCATATGTCAATGTCGAACGCGAACAAGTTGAAGCGCATAGTTTGCAAAAAGAAAACAAAACAGTATAGAATTCAAACACTAGTACGTCAACTTCATAATCAATCTCTCCGAGCATTCAAACCAATCAGATCATGAAAAGAACCAAACTATGGCACACGCTAGACATCAGGATCCGAGAATTAGGAGGCGACGACAGTCCAAAAACTAAGGGCAAAAAAAAAAAAAAAGGGAAGCAGCAAAAAAGAGCAAGAGATAGGTGAGACGCACGATGAAACGCTGATAGAACTTGTGCTTGAAGTGGTCAACGACGTCAGATCGAGAGGCCATGTGAGGCGGAATCAAGATATTGGACCAGTACTCCGCCCATCGGGGATCCCCCTCGTAGTCGTACGACGCCGCCGCCGCGATCCTCTTCAGCCGCTGCGGATCTTGCTCCTCTCCCATAGTCGCCCACCTGCCAGCAGATCCGAGCCCTCTTCTTCGTCGCCCTCTTGTCCGCGAGGGAGGACTTCGCGGAGGGCGATAAGCGATCGATCGATTGAGCGGCGATGACGGATGAAGCGATCGAGAATGCGCTGGGAGCTTACTTTTTGTAGCGATGGTCGGCCAATCTAAAGAGAGACCGGTCAGATCAGATCAGATGCTGCATCCATAATCAGTCCGGTCCGGTCCAACCAAGCACGACTTTTAAAGAGGGAGGGAGCGTTGCAATGAAAATATTCTTTAAAATACTATACCTTAAACTCTAAATCCTAAACACTATATCCTAAATTATAACATAAATTTAAAAAATTATATTAAATAATCATAGCTTGTGCAACATAAAATTTGCATATAAATATAAATTCTTATATATATATATATATATATATATATATATATATATATATATATTCCATGATACCTTTTTAGAAAAAAAATCATAAAGTTTTGAGTTAAAAAATGAAAATAAAATAGATTAATTTTATAAAACTAAGAATATTTTGGATAAGTAAGAGAAAATTCAAAAAAAAAAAAAAGGAGTTGTTTTGGGAACCTTGAAATCATTTTGGAGGAGTTGCTAGATTGGCAAGACACATTTCGAGTTCTTCACGGTCTAAGGTATTTGCGAATTTTAAAGGGGAAATTTAGCTCCAAGGTTTATCTATTTTTTGTATAAATTATAAAAAATATCAAAAATTTTATTATAAACATCTTCTCTTTTATCATTTTCTACTACATTTAATTTATTGTTGTATCAATATATCTTACCAAAATAATCAGAGTTTAAGCTTCTGAAATTGATCATCATGAGAATATTTAAACATCTTTTTCTTATGCAAAAAAAAGTAAAATCGCCACCCCAACGGCCCCACACGATCGATTCCACGACCATTTGTGAAAAGGTAAATCGAGAAACTGCAATTAATCACGACAGAAAAGGATATTACTCGGCTTCGCCGAGATTCGAACATCTTATAATCATAAGAAAAGAATTCAATGCTGTCACGAATTTTGTGTGATCATGCAACACAGTTTTGGCTCTTCTACTCTTTGAGTTTGAGTTTATTCAAAGATGAAAATTTTAATTTCAATATCTGAATTACATTGTTGAAGTAATTACATCAAGAATTTAACAGATGTATAGACAATGACTGAGGGGGAAAAAAGTGTACCGCAGAATTCTCCTCGATATGTTTTATCTCGTTCGAGTATGCTCGATGTCTTCATCTTCGTCTTCTTCGCTGCCGAATCCCATCCTCTGAAACATTCTGATTTCTTCAGATTTTGGTGAATCAAAGCTCTCACTGTGGCCTGGTGGCACACCATTGTTTATGTCTAATTCAGTCAAGTTATCGAGAGCTCTCACCACCTAAACAAACCATGAGGCAATGATCAAGTCTTCCGCGAAAGATAAGACAGAAGACCGCGAAAACAATTAACTTTGTTCGACCTTTCGATATAAGCGAAAGAACAGGAAAGGCATAAAGACTAGTGTAGACACTATATATCTTTGAAGATTAACTGAAAGGAAGTAGATCACTTGGCTGTAGAATGTAGTGCTTGGATTTTACCTGAGTCATCCGAGGCCTCATGGTAGAAGAATGACGAATGCACACAGCTGCTACCTCAATGATATGAAGCATCTCGTCGCGGTCATAGTTCCCGTTGAGCCTTGGATCTGGTAGGCGTCTAAAATCTCCATTTTCAAGAGCTTGGATTAGCAACGGTCGAGCCTGGATGAGATAGCAGTCAATTTCCATCTCTTGATACATTTCAAATGAATCTTTCCAAACCACAGCTAGCATTTCAGCAACGCGATTCTTAAGCTTAAAAACAGGAAAAAAGTATTGCATAAGTTCGTATGTCGAAAGAATGTTCAACCAAATAATCGCACTTCACGGCAAGGGTGAGTCTTGGAGTGATCATAAAGTTGTGCCTGGCATTCAAGATTCCTGTTTGATTACAGTAACATTAACTATTCATCCTATGTAGATGATTGCTCGATGATTCGTGCATCTCTGGGCTTATTTTAGATGCATCTCTTTGAAAAACACGATCGCAAAACCTTCATCTAATGGTTCCTTGAAGCCCCCAAAAGTACTCTAAACCAATAATGGTATGACCATAGAATGAAGAAAATACATTGGAAGTCAAACTTTCCGATAACTTTGATTACGATCGTGTAAATTTTCATGCTTATAAACCTTTCTAAACCAAGAGATCTCAGAATTTTGTCAATATGATGACTAGTGAGATTTGAAGAGGAGAATCATAACCCACACAGCACATACACGAGCTGAGTATCAAGGTTTTGATATTTACTCAGATTATACATATCGAACTAACTGCGTTAAGCACAAAGGCTAGGGAAGGAAATTGAGCATAAAAGTCTTTTCAACCAAGACAAGTAGAATCTCAATGTGTTCTGCAAAAGACCGAAGGCGAAACTTGAAAGTCCTGATCCAATGCTTACTTGGGTTACTGAACCTAGATTCACTAGTGCTTAGGTGAAGTAGGCGGTCATTATTTTCTAGAAATCTGAGATAAATATGGAATGAACAGCTAGAAATTGAATTGTTTTGCTAGGGCCACCAACATATAAACTCACTCTTTTTCACGTGTGCTTAGTGCGAACAATACGAGCTAATCAAAGGAACAAGAATGATGATAAAATGAAAAGGCAAGCTCAATGTGATGAACAGAATGCAAAGAAATAGAAGAGCAACTGAAGTCTGGAACAGAGGGAAGGATTTTCAGAAAGTAATTGGAGTTTCCACCTAATTTTTTCAGCATGTAAAGTACAAAGGAAAAAAAAGGGAAATGTGACATAATCTAGTACATTATGAGCAAGTTTATGGAATCCTACCTCATACAGCTCGACAATTGATTCTTTTACCATCATCTAGATCACAACCTATAAACTTTACACACAAAAAATGACACAAAAAGGACGTATTTTATTGCAACAAACAAATGATATTTATCTCCTTAATTCAACATGCAATGCAGTTAAAGAAATCAGTCCAGATTGCAGTTAGAGAGCCTACCCATTCAGCAAGACACTCGTCTCCCAAAGGTTGAGACGAATCAACAGGCTTCCGTCCTGTAATGAGTTCCAAAAGAACCACCCCAAATGAATATACATCAGACTTAGCAGTTAACTTTCCACTCGTTGCATACTCTGGAGCCAAGTATCTGCAAAGGCAATGCATAGTAAGTTTTACGAAAGATAGTCAGTCTCATTGAATAATATCGAAATTTCATATTGTCTTCTACCCAAAAGTCCCCATTACACGTGTGGACACGTGTGAGTTTCCATCCATGGCTGACCTTGCAAGACCGAAGTCAGAAACCTAATATATCAGAATAAATCAGTTGCAATTCAAAGTTCTGGCAGTTTCAGTGCACCAAACAAGATGTATGGTAACCTTAGCCTCAAAGTTGTAATCTAATAAAATGTTTGAGGACTTGATATCTCTGTGAATTATCCGAGGTTGACCTGATACAAGAAATAAAATTGACAAAAATTTCCGATTTAGTGTATGATTTTTTCAAGTCAACAAAGCCTAGCAGAACAAGAAAGGAAATTAGAGATTACAATCCTCATGAAGGTATGCTATTCCACGAGCTGTCCCTGCAGCAACCTTAACCCTCTTGGCCCATTGCATTACTGGTCTTCCTTTCCCTGCGAAAGCAATGCCAGATACGAATACATGTATAACTAAATACAGTTTGATGGGTAGGCTTCAAAGACCTGTGCAAATTAACTTGGTCCTCAGAAAAAAAAGGTTAACGGTGAAGAATAAAAATCATTACTCACCATGGAGATGGTAATAAAGAGTTTTATTGGGCACATAATCATAGACGAGTAATCTCTGATTCTCTGACACACAGTATCCTACAAGAGAAACCAAATGGCGATGGTGTGCACGACTGATAGTTCCAACTTCAGCTCTGAAATGGCGCTCTCCTTGTGTGCCACTAACTTTAAGCTTCTTCACAGCCACTTCTCTTCCATCCGTTAAGTATCCTTTGTATACACAACCAGATCCACCTTCACCTAAAAGGTTCTGATGTGAGAAGTTATCTGTAATCATTGATAGCTCGTCCAATGTAAACCATGATTTTGTATGTCCTAACCCCGACTCAGATTGTGAGAAAGGGATTCCAGAACTCCCTTCAGAACCATGCCTTACAGGAGGATATGGTGGAGATCTTGCATGAGGGTATATATCTAAAGGGAGAAGACAAAGTTAGGTTACTAATCCAAATGCTGATTCATAATGGTGGAATAGGTCTAGGAGTTAAGAGAATCTAATTTTAGATTTGCAAATAGCACATCTTTACTTAAGCTTGCTGATTCATGAATCAATAAGATATGGAAAATACACCTTACCTGATGTAAGTGTAGACACTGATGGTGCCGCAGCGATATCTCCGCCATGACTGATAGGTGGGAGTGGCTTCTTACGCTTTTTCACAAGCCACACAGCCGCTCCGACAAAACCAAGCATCACAAAACCTGCAACAACAGCGAATGTAGCAACAGTTGCAGTAGTACCCATTGTGCTTCTTGAGGAGCCATTGTTCAAAGGTTGGCGATGCACTGAGGGTCTAGATGGAGGTGGAGGCTGTGATGGTGGCCTTCGAACATGCGGGGGAGGATTGGTATTATATGGAACAGGAGAGGGAATTTCGGGCGGTGGTGAAGAACTAGGAGGGGGAGGTGGTGGTGGAACAAAGGATCGCGGCGGTGGGGGTGGCGACCGGTAATAGATTGGCATCATAGGAGGAATAAAAGCTGGTGGAGCTGGCAAAGGCTGTGGCGGTGGCGGAACAGCAATTGCTGGTGAAAGAGGTGTTGAAACAGAATGACATGGTGGTGAAGAATGGCCGTCAAGTGGAGCACTCCGTGGTTGAGAAGCTGGTGAGGATGAAGCTGGAGACGGTGGCGAGAGGGGAGGGGATGAAGGTGGATCCGCTCTGGCAGAAGGAGCCGGCAACTTGGGGCTGTAATACCCACTTCGAAGAGATGGTGGCGATGAGAGGGCATCTCGTGGCGGCGGTGGCGGCGATGTGTAGTAGAAAGCTTCCATCTTTTGCTTCCTCTGGATAGCCCTCGCAGCCACCAGTCTCCTTCAAGAAAGCTCGCAAGATCACCTGCATCACAGAGCCACCATTTCCCAGGGCTTCAATCGCCGAGAACTCTTCAAATCCAAGATAGAATTCCTTCACATCTCCACGGACGCTGCAGCTGCTTCAATTCACATATCCACGAACCACAATCGATGAACTGCTACACCAATGCAGTCCTCCAAACCAACTGAAAAAGCACAGATTTCGGAGGACTGCCAGATGATTCCACTAATAAGAGCACTTAAAATTCCTGTCCTTTCAGAAACCTGATTTCCGCCCCAAAAAGTGAACGCCCATTGGCACGACCAACAGCCCGGAAGAAAAATACGACCATTTCTGGACGATACGAGATTAACGGAACAGATTATCCCACAAAGATTCAAGCTTTTGCCCTAGAAACACATCAAGATTCAACCTTCAACGAAAGACGTATCTCTAAGCACGGAGGCGTACCAGATTGGGATCAGCACAAAGCTCAATCTCACAATGCGAGAACCTACCGCTGCAAGCAAAGCAGCCCGGCGGAAGAAGAATAAGCCGCAGGGAAGAACAGGAACGAGAAATACTGGAGACTTGAGTACCCTACCCAGCTTTGCGACCCGTCCTGGCAGCACTGAATCGGAAGGTGGAGGACGACTTTGACGCAATTTCAATATATGAGTTTGGATTTCGGGGGCGATGGACTGGGGGACGCAGATTCAACTGGCAGTAGTAGTTCCCGAAGCTGCATTATGAGCTAACTTCTAGCTGTAAACCAGCATTTTATACGCGTAGACAATTTTTTTCCTTTCCATTTTTAATATTTTTCCACACATTTTTTTTGATAATTCCGGATTTCACCCTGAATAAATTTAAAATATAATTTATACACGATCAAAATAAAAAATAAATAATTATGATTTATCGACACTTGTAATCAAACTTTTTATTCGTTAATACAAGAATTTTCTTTTAAATGGGAAACGTCATATGAACTTCCCGATTTATCCTTTCCGATAGTTGGTGGGAAACTTACCGAACCGGCCACTCCTCAGGGATTGAATCCATGAGACTGACTAAGATTTATCTTTATTTTTATAAACATTTTCAATCTTTTTAAATGGTGAAATAATTTCGTTGCAACGATTATTATTATTATTTACTTTACTAGTAGTACTCATTATCACCCAATTAAAAGGATGATTATGCAAGAACAATACTTATCATTAATTTGGAGAAGATGCTTGTAGAAATATTTATAGATTCATTTATAACTACTAGGAAGGTGTCAAGTCAACCACTAAGTTGGTAAGAGCCTTAGTCAAATGATAAGATGATCAAGTCAAATAGTAAGTGGATTGTCTTAGTCAAATGCATCACCTAATTCTTCTATTCGATCAAAATTAATATGTCGGTAGAATAGAATCAATTTGATTCGGTTTAATTTAATTTGTGTGTGAACTAAACAAACATTTTTGATGAAATCAAATGATTTACTCATGGATATCGAATTTATATTATATTTTCTCCCATTAAAAATTAATTTAAAAAATACAAAATACAACAATAATTCACCCCCAAATCAAGAATGGAAGAAAAAGTCAAGTCAATTCATTTGACTTGATTAGAACCACAAGTAGGACCGTCCAATTAAGGTTGATTGATTGCTTCAACTAGCTTATTCTAGTTCACTAATAGCTCGATCATAACCTCACTAGCTACGACATTACTAAGTTGATAATCGGGTGGCAAACTTGCATCAATAAATAATGATTCGAGTCGTAACAACTAAGACATAAAATCCTTGATCTACAATACCTAATTTACCTCCTTTTATTAGACTGTGAGGCCGACCATGAGGAGTGCTTGACGTGAGTATAATGACATTCTGCATCAACTAATAGCTCGATCATGCCTCCGGAACTATAGAACAATGGTAAGAAATGAAACGAACAATAAAGGTTAATCGGTGAGTTTATTCATCTAAGTGTCCTAAATCCTAATAATCAATGAAAATTTTTCGTAAAATCGAATAGATCACCTTCAAAATTAATCGATTGTGTCATCATTGAACCAATCTAGTCAATTCAACTCGACTGGCGTAACCTAATAAAAGCATGCACCATGACCACCACTATGAGAACTTCCTCGGTCCACTTGGGAAATTCTCACTTTTGTGGAGCCAAAGAATAATTAAAAGTTAAAACCAAAAGCCCTAGAAAAAGTGTTTCTATTAGGCTTTAAGTCAAGGAACCAGCCTGTTCTGCCCCTTGAGAGAAAAAGGACGTCCCAACCAACTTCCTCAGGAAGATCATTATTGCACGAAGAGTATGAACTTGCATGCCTTTTGACCAGTAACCAAAGTGTTTACCACTTCGATTATGAAAAGACAAACAAAAGGAGAAAGTGAAATGCAGGAAAGAAAAAAAAGAAGAGAATATTGTGTTTTATTTAATTTTTTTTAGCTTCTTCAATCATAAGAAAGACACCCAGAATTCATGTTAGGTAAGAGGACAGATTAGACATTATATATATATATATATTTTTTCCCCCATTTAAATATGAATATATTGGGGGAAAAAATGAGTTTCTTGTCCATTTCCACACTTGTTGATTGGGTCAAACTAAACTCAAAATTTTTCCACATGAACCGGTCAAGCATACTGTTCAATTATCATAGAACCCCACTGAATAAAGCACATCAAAATTAACAATGTATAATCTAAATTAAAGCAAAATTACCTTCAATGGAAGAAGCATTCTCCTATGCTTACCAAAGCTCCTGAATTTCATCAGCTGACAATACTTGGCAACTGCATTCATGACCCACAACACAATTAATAATATGTAAACAAATATTTAATTAATTTTATACTATTTCATATATTTTATAATGATATGAATGATACACCTACATTTTAACATGATTAATATGAGACAATATGAATTGCCATCCTAATATATAGACACAATAGAGAGTCATATTCAGGAAGGAAAAAAAAACTTCTTTCAAAGCTTCTTGTTCAAGTTTACTCTTTTCTGCCTTAGGAACGCCATCTGAAAGCGTGACATCAACAGCAATACCTGCAAACACCAAAAGTTTTATACTAATAAGAACTAAACGATAAACATTAAACAATACACAAATAGTTTAAGCATAGCCAAAAGATGCATGCATAGGCGAGATTATAGAGGCAGAGCTGTACTTTACTATCCCCTATGTGTGATTCTATACAATTGACGTCCATTTTCCTTAAGCACATGAATAGTAGTTTGTGATTTTCACTCAAGCTTCAGGCATGTAGCTACCATTTTGTAACTTGTCCTAGAAGATTTTGGTCTTTTCCTTAGAATGAAACATTTTATTTTGGAGGTTGTTCCGGCCAAATACCGCGGATTGTCAAGCCACCAATCAATGAACAATCCGACGTGAGCGACCTCCTGAATGAGCTAGGATGCAGGAGACGATCCGAACCTGAAACACACTTGAAAGAGAGGTTAGACTAGTGTCGGGGAGTCCTGACAGACCACGCTGATGCTCAAGTTAGGATTCTGAGGCAGATGGTGAAATGTAGGAGAGAAGATAACACTAGTAGAGTTTTCGAAATCAAACTTGGAATAAGGTTGTGGGCTAAGCCTTTTATAGCCTGCTCAAGGCATCTCCACGTTGGACGGGATAGCCCGTATAATATCCTGCAAAGGGACCAGATCCGACAGTCGTTTCCTTATATGCAGAAAGAGGGGTATCTGAGAGGACCGAGTCTAATAAACTCGTAACCACTTGTACATCCTCAGACTGCTGCATGTCCGTGAGAATATTCGTGTTCTCCTTTAGCAAGGCACGTGAGATAGTGGTTCACCGAAGACGTACAGGTGGAGTCCAGGATGAGGCGGAGTGGTCGAGAGGTCGAGATGAGACGCTTGAGATGGCCAAGACGAGACGATTGAGATGGCCGAGACGAGACGCCTGAGGTGGCCGAGATGAGGCTAACCAAGACGAGATGTCTGAGATGGCCGAGACGAGACTGACCAAGACGAGGTGCCTGAGATAGCCGAGACGAAACTGGTCAAGACGAGAGTCTGAGATTGTCGAGACAAGGTTGGCCGAGACGAGAGACTGGCCGAGGTGGCTTCGGGATCTCAAGTCGAACCCCGGACTGAGCCCAGGCTGCGTCCGAAGGACGGTCTGAGCTCGAGGTGTCAGATATCCCACTCTGGTGGGATTGGGTCCGCGTTGACCCGGCTTACCACATCGGTCCGGACCTTGACCTTCGCATGACTCTTGACTTTTACACCAGAAGGAGCCACGTCCCCTACGACACCCGCATCAGAGCTTATAGAAAGTTAATCTAATAGGCAAATCTTTGCCCTTTTAACAATATAGAACAAACCAGGACTAGTTGCACATACAAGCAAAAATCAACCCATGCTATTGAGTAAAATGTAAAGCAAACAAAAGCATACACATTATACTCGGTACAAGTTGCATAAGCTGGCGATCTTGTTTGATACAATCATACAAAGACTTTGGAGTCTGATATTGTTAAAATGGTCATCATTTCCTCAATTACGCGTTAACCAGAGCTAAAATATGGTGCTACTCGCACATACAAGTAAAACCAATTCATGGTATTTAGTACCAATATGAAGCTACTAATAGTTGACATGCATTGTCTAGTGGGATGTTGTTACCTTATTCACATGCAAGTTGGGATTGCCAAGAACCTGTTTGTTGATTTCCCCCTTTTAGGTTAGCATTGTTCTTCTATGGGTGTATGGTTTGTTGTATCGTTTCACCGAGAACCTGAGGTTTCATGGTAGCATTCCATCTTAGTTGAACTTTGTAGACTAACGTGGGGTTATCAATATCCTTGTCAATCGCATAAGGTTTTCATCGAAGATCATACAGATTCAGAAAACATAAGAAAACCCCACTCGAAACCTGCAACATCAAACCTACTCACAGCACTTGTTCAAGGCCAACTTGAGCTCGCTGCAGCACGCGGCGGTGGGGAGCGCCGACGTCAGCATTGCACCTCTACATGAGCTCGGCTCCATCGGATCGCAAGCTGTGGCTGCCGCCGGGCACAGGAGAACTGGAGCAACGATGACGAAGATGGAGATTGTTGGCAGTTTCATCATGCCCAATGAAGGAGAAGGTAGGCTATGGAAGAGCGCCGACGCCGCCGGACTCGAGCGCGGCCGCGAGCACGATTTGATTGAGGAGGTTTTGGAACCGTGTTACTTGGGGCTCAAGGAAGCGGATTTATGCGGGCAGTCGGGTCATCGAGGGATTGTTGCCGTGGGACGTCCGCATCAAAAGACTTACTGCGTCATGGGTTCCGTCAATTGGAACCGTCCGACTCCAGTGTGATGAACGGTAGTGATGAGTTTGATGGGCGAGCTGGCTGACGACATCACGTCGGTTCAATTTATCGACAAAACCAAGTCAACAGCTAGTTCCATCTGGACCGTCAATTGCTTCTTCTCCTCCTTCGCTTCATCTGGATCGTTCGTCGCCGCAAGGCACCGCCGGCTCTGTTGCGTTCATCTGGATCCTTCTCGTGCACCGCCGGCGACGAAGCGGATGAAGAAGGGAAGGAAGCCTACTGAGGTGATCAAGATTAAGCGCCAGCCCGACGTCCGATCTTTTCCTCCAGGCTTCGGCCTCCCCGCGGTCGCCGACTCCTCCTCTGGCAGCCCGGCTGTGGTGAAGATTAAGCGCCAGCCCGGCATCCGCCCGTTTCCTCTGGGCATCGCTGCGGTCGCCGTCTCGTCCTCCTGCAGCAACGCCTACACGATCTACGATGAACTCGGCAGCACGGCTGAGTCCCGATCGATCGAGTTCGATTTCCTCGTCCTCTGGCGGTTAATTTCCAATGCATCCGGAGATCTGTCTCCTCGGTCTCTGCCTCCACGTTGTCGCTGCTGCCGGTGCAATTGCAGCGAGGACATCCCGAGGAGCACGGCGGTCTTCCTGGCGCCGCCTGCTGATGTGCAGGATCCGGCGACGTCTTCTGCTGAAGCTGAACCTGCTTCGTGGCTCCCGCCTCCAATATCGCCTCCAGGCTTCCTTCACCGGCGATTCGACGTGCTACTACGATTTCGATTATTTCATGTGCTAATCGATCGGTTAGCTACCGCCTCCCTGCTGATGATCCGGCGACGCCTTTTGCCGAAGATACTGCTGCTTGGTGGCTACATGGATGCTGCTTCCTGGCTTCCGCCTCCAGTATCGTATCGCCTGCAACTTCCTTCACCGGCGGTGTTTTCTACAGTCATTGTTGATCAAGGTGTAATTTTTGAATGTTGTAATTAACTTTAAACCAAGGTGTTTTCTGCAATAAAACAACTTGGAAAATTAGCCGGGCATTTTTGAGAATTTCCCGTTATTTTGCCATATCGGTCCGTTCCCAAGCTGGCGGAGATCTCACCCATTCATCGTCCGACACGCGCCCATCCTCGTAACGACTCATTATTTCAGAGGCACGTCCTTGTCCGAACGGAAAAATCCCGTCGCGGCCTCACGGGGAGCGGGGCTTGACCAATCCACACGTGCTCCAAAGCAATGCATCAGCTGTATCGTAACCAACACAGTGCAGCTTTCTCGTCGTATCTGTCGATCGAAAAGTGGGAAAAAGTCGATGGCACCTTCGCCCTGTTCCGTAAAGTTCCTGTACCGTATCCGGCGCGTGCAGCTGTCCAATCTCCGTTCAACGGTACGTTTTCCGTGGCCTTACTCTTCTAAAGCGAAAAAAAGAAAATGACTACATTAACACTGCTAGCAGCTTACCCACGCGTTCACCTGTCTATTTGCTGGTGGAAAAACAGCGGGTCCGCGTGGATGAGGAACCATTATCCAATGAAAGCCGAGTATTTGCTGGGGTACAATTGATCCATAGGGACGATGGGTTCATTTATTAAAAGGATTCTATCCGTGGAGATACAAAATGAGCTTCGAAAGGAGAGAGAGAGAGAGAGGAGCCACTGGATGCTGCTGCTACTGGAATCGATCTCTGACTGATCGCGTTGTGGTCTCTGGTTCAATTGATGCGCGGTGGATTGGAGCTCAGATAGGTTGTTTTCCCTTCTTAAATCGTGATAAATTTGAGTTCCTCGGGAAATTTGAACGGGATAGGGTTCAATTCCTATGGATCTCGAGTAGAGCCGGTGCTACTGGAGGGATGTCGAGATCAGAATGGAGGATCGTGATCTCTTGGTTTTTATGGCTTTTGCTGGTATTCCGCCCCCTGGTTCTGGTTTGCTCCAACTTGGAAGGTCTGATCTATCATTCTTGTTTGGATTATGCTGTTTTTTCTCCACTCGGACGATTTGCTGGTAGTAAGAGCTTTTTAAGTGAAGGAGTTAGAAAATTTAGTTGGTTTTTCTTTTGTTCCATAGCTATAGGAGTCGGATGTGTCTCCTTTTTTAGTTTAAATTAGATGTAGATGTGGCTGACCCTTTTCGGAGTACAACAGAAGCTTTTATAGTTAGATCGAGCAGTTCAGGTTGGAATTACTTTAGGCACTTTCCTTTTTCTTTCTACTGATGATTAGTTTTCTTCTTCGACACACTCAATAATTAAGATTCTAGGCTTTTGCCTTTGTGATGTAAAAGACGAGTTTTTAAGGAATATGGCTATGCAGAGAGCTTCTTTTTCTTGTTATTATGAGACCACCAATCATATCCAACTTTTTAAAACTGGTTTAGCGTAAGATTTGACTTCTATGAATCCATAATCATGATGAATCCTTTCGTTCATAAAAGGGATTCTTAACTCTTGATCCGTTTTGCTAGTAACATGTCACCCTGTTCTTATTATTCAATCCATTACAATCATTTAACATCACGTCTTTATCAATGCCCTTCTTCTAAGTGAATCTGTTGCAGAACTATATGTTGAACCTTAAAATTAGTATTGGTGGCGAGCCTGAACTTAAACCTTCAAAGATTTGTATCATTAGTCTAAGAAGTTTGTAACAATTTAAGATTTTTTACTATTAACAAAATACTGATAAACTTGAAACAATTCTTTTATAATGATACATTCAAACTAAATAAAAACTGAACTATAGATGGAAATGCATCTAGAGATAAACCAATAAAAATTCAAATTGGAGTACCCTAGCTTAGGCTACTTAAGATATGGATTTCATAGGTGTTGGTCGTTGGTATCGTGCTAATTTCACAACCCACTCATTAGTTTTTGCACTTAGTTAATTGTTCCTGTGTTCTTGAGTATAATTGGCAGTTGATCTCATATTGATGAATAATCCTTGGATGGTGGTGCTTATCAGTACTATTTAGAAGTTTGAGTTATTGTAAAACATAGTCATTTGCGAAATATTTTGAATTGTTAGTGGTAACTTGATAAAATTTGCATCACGTGTAATTCTTTAGCAAGGCTACATGTTATCTTATTTTAAATTTCTGCCTTTTATCACTCTCTTGTTGTATTAGTCTTTTCGTTCACTGATCCCTGAAATCAGACAACACATCTTTGTATCACTAGGCTTCTTTATGCAGTTCTATGGGAACTTTAACACATTTCTAATGTTCGGTGTTCCTCTTCAACAGGTGATGCACTGCATAGTTTAAGGACCAATCTTGTTGATCCAAACAATGTCTTGCAAAGTTGGGATCCAACTCTTGTCAACCCATGTACATGGTTCCATGTTACATGCAGCAATGAAAATAGTGTCATAAGAGTGTAAGCAAACATATGCTAGATTTATGACATTGAAAATCAAGCTTTGTCTTCATTTATCATAGTATTATATTGTTTGTACATATATCTTATGGATATTCTTTGTCTAATTTCTTTCAGTGATCTAGGCAATGCAGCATTATCTGGCCAATTAGTCCCTGAACTTGGTCAGTTAAAAAATCTGCAGTACTTGTAAGTTTGTTATAATTTCTGCAAGCTATCTTCATGTTCTTTCATGCATGGTGACTTCACGCCACTATTAAGAAAATTTGTACGTATGTTGTTCTCTTTGATAATTATTGTTTACTAAAAATTATAATGAAAATTTAAGGAAATTTTTGGTCTACAATAATATTCTGAAAACTATAAAATGAAATTGAGGATTTAATAGAGTTTTTAATAAAAAAAATCAGAACAGTGAAAACCTATTTGGTGTCATAATAGAATCATTTTTGGCAAGTAAAAAAATGTGAATACAAAACTTCATTCAGGTTCCAAAGAAAAGATTTTTGAAGACATCACTTGCTTGGTGCCATTGTCTTCAAGTTGTCTTGAAGGTAGCCATCAATTAGAACAGCTCCATATCACCTGTTTAAGGTGATGAGAAGCAGTATTTAATCCTTGAGTTAATGATTTTGGCTTTTTCACCGTCCTAGTATAAACCTGTTCTTCATACTCTAAGATATTCCAATTATTCTTTTATAGAGTACTTCTGTTCACCTGAATGGCTTTTACTTAGTTCTTTCTTGCTAATTGTTATTTATGAAAACATTCATGGCAGGGAAATCTACAGTAATAACATTAGTGGGACAATACCAGTTGAACTGGGGAATCTAAGAAACCTTGTGAGCTTAGACTTATATCTGAACGATCTCACTGGTGGAATACCTGATACATTGGGGAACCTTGTGCGGCTCCGTTTTCTGTATGAATACTCATCCTTTGGCTAATTAATTTGCACTTCTTCATTCTTCTTTTCCTTAAGTAATCCTTATTTCTTTGCATATTTAATTATAAGAACCATTTTGTTGGTTGCCTGTTGTTTAGAAGTTGATGACCATTGAAACTAGCAATGCATGTATACAGGATCATGCAAAGTAATAACTACAGAAAGCCTTACATATGGTTTTTTGTTGCTGTAACCTTTTAAGTAGTTAATATTTCTTGAAGCATTAACTACGAAATTCTATGCTGACCTTGAATTGACACACAGACCATTGAATTTCACCCAAACTAAGCAGTCAAAATTTACCATCAAGTTTTGCTCATTATTTCTATGTTCATATGGGCATTGAGCATGCTTGCTGGTAGTTGGAGTCATGCCATGCATTTGCTGAGGAAAATATAATATATTTGGTGGTAAATCAATCCATCTTGAAGCAAGAAGGAAGACTCCCAGAAAAACAATATAAGAAGGATAAAATAGTTTTTTAGCTTCAGAGTTTGGACTAAGATCACCTGCTGAAAAAATCTACTAGGTAGCCTCACAAAAATATGATGATAGAATAAACTCGTGCTTTTTTCAGTGTTTACTCAATAGTGTATTCTGATTTAGACATTATTTTTGAAGCAATGACACGGTTTCCTAATCTCTCATCTGTTGGAATATATGTGGAAGGGCAGCCGACTCAATAACAATAGCTTGTCAGGTCAAATTCCAGAATCTTTGACACGGATCAATTCGCTCCAAGTTCTGTGAGTGTCCGTGTCTTCTATATTCTGTTTCATTTTACTTTTTTTTTTATTATGGTGTTCATAAGTCATAACTGACACAAACATCCAGGGATCTATCAAACAACGATCTATCTGGAGAAGTTCCATCAACTGGTTCCTTTTCACTATTCACTCCAATAAGGTATTTTGCCATTTTATATTCTGGAGAATAGTAAAAGCTATTGACATAATGATGCTAAGATTCTCAATATATACATAATTGCAGTTTTGCCAACAATCCTCAATTATGTGGACCTGGCACCTCGAGACCATGTCCAGACTCTCCTCCATTTTCTCCACCTCCTCCGTACAATCCTCCTACACCAATAAGTTCACAAGGTGATATGTAGGAAGCTTATTCTCGTGCCAAAAGCATGGTCACATTTTTCTTTTTGTGCATAGCAAAGAACTCAAATATACACTTGTTTACATATGTTAAGAATATTTCCTATGGATGGATTTTTATGTAAATGGTGCAGTAAACCATGTGCATCTTTCATTAAATATAGTTTTCTGCTGGGGAACAAAGAGCTTTCTCCAAATCTATAACAAGCAGTAACTTATGAACATGGACATGAATCTATTCTAGATCAACTGCATGAACACGAACCTATTCTTACAATTGGGCTCTGTTGAAGAGAGTTTCACTCATTAAATCAACTGCTATCTTGGATCTCTTAATTTTTGTAGTATTTTCTTTAGTCATACTCCAGAATTTATCTTGATTAACATGCATTTGTAAGTCTCCTTATTGCTAAATTGAATGGGACATTATATGATTTCTCCTTGTTTTGACTTTTTCCCCGTCCCTTTCCATTCATCCAGATCCGTTACATGAACTTTTAAGAAAATTTCATTTTGTTTGCTAGGGTTTACTCTTTTGCAAATTGCTCCTCAAAGTTTTAGTAATGCTAAAATCATCTCAGAATTTTGGTTACATGCCACAATATTAGTGACTTAAGTCTATTAAATTTGTAAAAGCCTAATAAAAATGATTGTAGTTGTTACAACTAGAAAACCCGTGTATACAATTGTATTTGTTGTTTGAGCTACATCTTTTGAAAAACATGGAAAACAATTTCCCAACTTTGTGCAAGCATAGTATTTAACATATGAAGTAGTAAATTTCAAGTATATGAATGCTTAACTGAGCCTACTAATAAACTTCTTCAAAAACATGATGCATAGATAGTTCATGAGGGATGAATCACGAGCTTTATTTGTGGATTTCTTGTAAAGAGCTTTGTTGATAAACTATTCACGAGCTTTGCTTATAAACACGAAGAACAGAGTTTGATCATATTTATGTTCTTCTTCATATCCTATGTTGTTAAAATCTAAAAAATGGTCAAGTTTGTTCACTTAATTTTTCAAACAAACATAAGTGAGCTCGGAACATATCAGGTATTTATCATTTGGTATATTTATAGCCCTATACCTCATTTAGTCTACGAATGAGAAACTAAATAATGAACTTTGATAGTAATGCATGCATATTATCTTTAACTAGGAAATGGTGTGTCCCTCACTGGAGCAATTGCTGGGGGAGTTGCCGCTGGTGCTGCTTTGCTGTTTGCTGCACCTGCAATTGGATTTGCATGGTGGCGGCGCCGCAAACCGCAGGAACATTTCTTTGATGTACCTGGTTAGTTTACTTGATCGATTCATATGCTATAATAGGAACATTATTTTATATTTTAAATTGTACTGCACAGCTGAAGAAGATCCAGAAGTTCATCTTGGCCAGCTTAAACGATTTTCTTTGCGTGAACTTCAAGTTGCGACTGATGGATTCAGCAACAAAAATATTCTTGGTAGAGGTGGGTTTGGGAAGGTCTACAAGGGACGGCTTGCAGATGGCTCATTAGTAGCAGTAAAAAGGTTAAAAGAAGAGCGCACGCCAGGTGGTGAGCTTCAATTTCAGACAGAAGTTGAGATGATCAGCATGGCAGTTCACAGAAATCTGCTCCGCCTTCGCGGTTTTTGCATGACACCGACTGAACGTTTGCTTGTCTATCCATTCATGGCTAACGGAAGTGTGGCATCTTGCTTGAGAGGTAGTCTTTCGTCCTCCACACCACACACTATGTATCTACATTTCCAAGCATGATAGCAAAGAAATATCTCGATTGAAGTTTCTGTCTATATTCTTGACCATTTGTGTAGAGCGACCTCCATCTCAACCTCCACTTGATTGGCTTACCCGAATGCGAATCGCAGTGGGAGCTGCAAGGGGCTTGTCATACCTGCATGATCATTGCGATCCGAAGATCATTCATCGGGACGTCAAAGCAGCTAATATACTATTAGATGAAGAATTTGAGGCCATTGTGGGTGATTTTGGCTTGGCTAAACTCATGGACTATAAGGATACGCATGTTACAACTGCTGTTCGTGGAACAATTGGTCACATTGCTCCAGAGTACTTATCCACAGGAAAGTCTTCAGAGAAAACTGATGTCTTTGGGTACGGAATCATGCTTCTGGAGCTCATTACTGGGCAAAGGGCTTTTGATCTTGCTCGGCTCGCAAATGATGAGGATGTCATGTTGCTCGACTGGGTAAAGACAAACAAATTTCTTCGAACATGCTAACGAATTGCTTCGACCCGATTTTAAATACAGTTCAATTTTGCTTCCAGGTGAAAGGACTTCTGAATGAGAAAAAGCTCGAAATGTTAGTAGATCCAGACTTGCTCAGCAACTATATAGGGGAAGAGGTGGAATCACTTATCCAAGTTGCCTTGCTCTGCACACAAAGTTCCCCAACCGATCGTCCCAAGATGTCAGAAGTCGTGAGAATGATCGAAGGTGATGGTCTTGCAGAGCGATGGGAGCAGTGGCTGAAAGTGGAAGTGGTGCGCCATGAGTTTGAGATGGCACCACACCGCAACTCTGAATGGGTAATCGATTCCACAGACAATCTTCGTGCAGTGGAATTATCAGGGCCAAGGTGATTACAATTACATCACTTCATCCCCGACCCTGTCCACCCCAGGTGCCCATTCTGTTTCCAGTTAGATTTGTTCTGTTCATGTATCCTATGGCAACTGATCAGTTTTTTTTTAGCAAAAATCAAAAGGGTGTTTTTTTTTTCTTCCAATCAGACCACCTATTTTGATTTTTTTTAAATGAAAAGGACATCCCATCCTATTGTTCAATCATTCGGTATTATTATCTCCCATTTAAATCTTGAATCGCATTATAACAACTATTAAACTGTAGCTGCTACAATGTGAACATGAATTTCTATTTACATTGTAGCAAATTACGATTTCATAACTGCTATAACGTGAATCTCTATTCACGTTGTAGCCGTTACGGTTTTCGTAACTGTTACAATGCGTCTGATCGGTTCAGAAATTAACCAGGAGATAATAGTACAGCCCTGCAGGGGTAATTGAGTTATTGTACACGGTTGAACAGTAGGGTGAAATCCCTTTTGATAAAAAATCAAAATGGGTTGCCTAATTTTTTTGATTATCTTCCTGTTGTTACTGTTCACTTTCCTTTCTTTTAATCCAAATTTTAGTCTAATTGTGCAGGAGATGAGCCGACCACCTTCTCTATGACTAGCAATATTTCACTCGAGTAAGCAATCCGGATCATGCAACAAACAAATTCCTGGGTAATTTGTCAGATATAATCAAGAATAGTGCTACTAGTGTAC
Source organism: Curcuma longa (assembly GCF_044706935.1). NCBI lineage: Eukaryota > Viridiplantae > Streptophyta > Magnoliopsida > Zingiberales > Zingiberaceae > Curcuma > Curcuma longa. Next base: position 5,604,185 of record NC_133870.1, on the reverse strand, counting down.
TGTGTACATGTGTTTTCCTGCATCCATTATTTTAACCACCAATTCCATATACAAGGAATATTAATCATTGTTTGTTTATATTAAGATTTTATCTAGATTTTCAGATACGATCTATGAGATCTATAGTTATATCGATAGATTTATGTTGGAAATATCAAGATAGGTGATTTAAATGTGTTGTGAATATTCTCTGATTTCACTTTCAAAATTACTGATGCATACAAACAAACTAGACTGATTCATCAATCCTGTTCATAGTGGCTGTTTCATTCTCTTTTTGTTCATACATTTAAAGTAACACAAAATCAAAGATACATGAGACATGGACATGGAGACCCATTTCCTTCAGTATGATTGAACGCCGGCATGAGTCACACGGAGCTGTTTGTGACCCGCAGATACTCTCGTGTTCGTGAAGCCCTCCGAGACGATCCCGAGCATCGGCTGGTGCATTACTGGCGCGCACCATATCTCCGCAGAAGCGACAAGTTATCAAACGAAGCGGGCACATCGAAGATTGGTGTTCGACCTTTATCACATGAGAAAATGAAGGTATCGATGTCAAAACAGCTAGAATCATGGTTCATGTTTACAACTACAGCAAAAGGTAGAATCTGTTATCCCAACGGTCTCACACGGTCGGTCTCACAATCATCTATGAGGAGATAAATTGAGAAGCTACAAAATAGGTCGAAGAAATGATCTACTGAATTAGGAGAAACTGTCATGAAAGCTAATAGAGAATGCAATGGAAACAAAAGCAACAAGTCAATCTTTGTGCAGGAAAATGGTTTACAGATCCAATGAAACAACAACAAGACGAAGCCATACGGGCCAGCTACACGCCGTATCGTCAATTGAGCTTCGTCATATCATTCTGATGCCCCTAATGTTTTTCACTCTGATTGATCAGAACTTTTCGTGAACATATAATACATCGAAAAGATATATGAAAGATCTGTGTGATCATGTATCTGGAGCAATGGACACATGAAAGGAACTTCAACACTGAGGATGCGAAACTTGCAAAAAAATTAGCTCCTAAACCAAGAGTTGCATACCATTTGTTCCTTCTCCAGCATCACTTCGCGTGGGCAGTGAAGTGGTTCAAGAAACACCCACATGTGCTTCTCCAACTGACCTTGTTGAAAGGCTTGTCCACATTCATCACAATGTACATGGTTTGCCGCCGCCGCCTTCTTAAGTACGACTCCGCAGCCATCGTATCGACAATGCAAAATGGTGCGGTTGGATATATAATGTTTGCAATTTCAGCATTCTACAGATTCAACATCAACTCGCAATGGAACAGTAGCACATTCACCAACCTTTCGCTTATTGCCGTCTTTATAAGCCACAGAGATTTTATACCTTGTGAGACCTTTGAAGCCAAAGACACCAATGCTATAGGCCTGACTATCAGAGCCTTTGAACCCATCTCATGAGCTATTATCAAATTAAGACGATGCCCGATCATCACAAAGTACACTTTGAACCTTTTTAATCTGGATAAGAAGTTGAAGTATATCATGATCTTGCAAGAATCAAAGTGATTTGTAAAGTAAAAGTGATCCAGAGACTAGTTGCCTGATGCCATTGCCATTGCCAAGCAAGTGAGTTGATCCACTTGAATAGATTCAATATCTGACATTACAGAACTGAAAGTGGCCATTATCCACCCAAAAAGTAGCATGACTTAATCTTCAATCCAATTAGGTAAAAGAATAGTGGTTCACCTATAAAGTTATACTGTGAAATATAAGTATCACTGAAAAGTGGCCACTGTACACTGTATTTTATACACACAACTGGTAAAGTGTTGGCCAAGTTTGTCTGAAAGCAACCTCTGGTTATTTGCTTTTGTGTCATCAACATGTTTAGACAAAGCACTGAAACTATCAGCAAAGCTCCATGGTTGACTCACTACATCTAGCCTTGCACTCACCTATTCCACTCATCGTCTTCAGTGGAGGGTCATCAGCTAAATCAGCTCAGAGGACTGAACTGTGAGTCATATATTATCTGTAAAGTTGATCAAAACATATTCAAGTTCTTTGTCCTTGTGCATGTTTTTACAGCTCTGTAAAGTGCATGCATCTAGATGTATAGCTGCAGCTGCTCTTTCTGACTTTCTTTGTTGGTGAAGCTGTACTAGTCTGGAAGCAAAATGCAAGTTGGTCTCTTGTGATGTGACCAGATTGCAGCAGAGATATCACTTCAACTAGAAATGTAATACAACAAACTTAGAGAATAATAACATGCTGTATCAGAAAGAAAGAAAGATGTTGGAAGTTATTCCAAAAAATTATCAAAGATTGTTGTTGAAATTACAAAAATAATAAATAATCTCAGACGGCCAAATAGAGAAAGAATATCTGCTAAATTATCTTTAGTGCAGTAAAGATTTTATCTCAATTGGTCCAGTATTCGACATTCACACACGAGTCATTTGGGTTCAATGCAATCCTAGCTTTAAATTTATACAATCTGTGGGCTTATGTATAAGAAAGAGTAAATTTTAAATATATATGTTCATTTTAGCGTTTTAAAAGATATATATGGATTCCATCGGATCTAACAGTGGTATCATGACCATATGTGAGGAGACCACGACGGAGGAGGGCCCATACATATATTCATAATCTCAATACTTCTAATATATTATAAACCAATCATAATGTCATGAAACTTTCAATATGAGATAAAATCTGTATGCCCCCGTAGCATAGTTGAGTAAGTTATGACAGAGCAGAGTTGTTAAAGTGGGTAAGGGTCGAATATCAACTAAGTCGAAGCAATGCCCTCCTCTATCGTGGTCAACAACAAGTTCTAAATTTACCTCCTCATAGATAGTCATAGGATCGACATATGTAAAGTCAATGGGATGACAGATTCTACTTTAATGCTGAAGGGGTAAAAGTCTGTCTTCTTCCTTTCCATTTCTCTTGTTTCAGTTCAAATTTTAACAAAAGATTATTAATACCTGACGACTGTCCTAAGATAAAGAAGATTAGATCACACCAAATATTGCATAATAACTGATGGGGAACAGTTGAGGCATTTAGGAGGAATGTATTCGATTCTATGAATCTGATACCAGGGCATCAGACAACTGATATGGCATAGAACTAACTCTAAGGAATATTTTCTGAAAAACTAAGAAAGAATAAAGCTTGATAAAGTGTTGATCAGAATTATCTTAATCACTTTATCTTATAAAACAAACAAAAGAGAGGAGGAATTACTTTAGAGATATGGTGATATATGTCTGCTTCGTAAAGTTTGAGGTGTACCTGCAACTCGATCTTCACCTCTCTTTGTGCTGTCTGTCCACTTCACTTCGTCCCTTCTCCTAACAAGTGACCGAACCACCACCCACTGTCTTTTCTGGATACCATTTCACTTGCGTATTTTATAAGCAAAATTGCATATCATCCCAGCTAAACTCCATTTTAGCATCCACGTCCTCGCAAATGTGACAGGATAATGAATAGGATTTGAGTCAGATTATCATCTATCTATATTTATTATATTCATCTCTATTTTCATTTTTATCTTCGTTCTTATTCTCATCGGATGAATATTCATGTTTCATTTTCATCCTTGTACCTATCAAAAGATCAAATATACATCTCTATCCTTATAGTCATCTTCTTTTCTGCAAAAAGGTGGAATCCGTCACCTCAACGGCCCCACACGATCAGATCCTACGATCATCTGTGAGGAGGTAAATCGAAAAACTCATCTCCAAACAATACCATTTTGGTGCTATTGATTTTCAAAAGCAACACAACTGTGATGTTGATTTTCAAAAATCAACATTTGGATTTGAAAATCAATATCAAAGTGGTGACAACACCACTTATATATATAGAAAACTGATATCCTGTGTGTTTGTTTGTATGTGCGCGTTGCGCGATAGAAGGATCCGAGCGTCTGGATCACTTCGGACGTTTGAAATATGAACAACAATAGTTTTTATTATTTATTTATTTTTTACTTACGGTTAAACCATTTAAGATTTTTCTTTTAGAATTAAGGGGTTGAGTTATAGTATTAAACACAAAAAATTTTCAAAACGAACAAAATTTAAATGTTCATAGGATGTGCCGAATTATTCTCCCGCACTTATTATCTCATACACCCGGTAAGCAACTAATTTTTTTTATTTTAATTTTTTTATTTAATACTATAATCAACCCCTAAACCCTAAAAGAAAAATCTTAAATGGCTTAGCCGTAAATAAAAAAAATAAATTCTCATATCCAAATACTCAATTATTTAATCGAGTCTAAAAAATTTCTCCCTACCCTCCTCTATTCAAATCGGATATCAGATCCTCCATCGGGTTCAGAAGAAATTATCATCGCTACTCACAAATGATGGTGGTTTATGTAATATTAGAGAGTTTAAGAGGGGAAATATAATTAGTGCTTTAGTAAATTTTAGTTTTTTTTTTTTGCACTAACTTAATTTAATTATGTTAGGTATTATTTAGGTCAGATTATATGTATAATGGAACTTAATAAGAAGAAACAAAAATTGATAAGTAGTACCGTTTGATAAAAGCAAGCACCTTTGTCTGGCTTTTGACTCTGTAGAAAGTTCATTAAATCCAATGACCACTTTGAATTGTGAATGCTTTGTATATTTATGAATTAAGATAAAGAAATAAAAGATTGGTGAAATCTATAAATACAGAACTTCGTCGCCAAGTCCTCATCGTGATTCATATGGAGGTGAAAGATCACAGAGTTCCCGTCACCGCCGGCGCCGGCGAAGGCCGGACCCAAGCGGTCGATGGAATGCCGAGGGGCTGCGGTAAGCTCGCCGGCTTCCACGCGGGCTACTTCCGCATCAGCCTCTCGCTATGCGGCCAGGCATTGCTGTGGAAGACGCTGAGCGAGCCGGGCGGCGGCGGCGCCTCCGCCGCTCGCTCGGCGGCTCTCCGTCACCTGTCGCGCTCTGTTCCGGGCGCCGCCCACCTGCTCCTCTGGTCGGTGGCGCTGGCGGTGCTGGTGGGCCTGTGCGCGCTCTACGCGCTCCGGTGCGGGCTGCGGCGCCGCCACGTGGCGGCTGAGTTCTCGCACCCCGTGGGCGTCAACTACCTCTTCGCCCCCTGGATTTCCTGGCTCCTCCTGCTGCAAGCGGCGCCGGCGGCGGCCGCTCCTCTGTGCCGCCCCCTGTGGTGGGCCTTCGCCGCGCCGATCCTACTGCTGGACGTCAAGATCTACGGGCAGTGGTTCACCGACGGGAAGCGGTTCCTGTCGCTGATGGCCAACCCGACGAGCCAGATGACAGTGGTGGCGAACCTGGTGGGGGCGATGGCGGCGGCGCGGATGGGGTGGGCGGAGGCCGCCACCTGCATGTTCTCCCTGGGGATGGCCCACTACCTCGTCCTCTTCGTCACCCTCTACCAGCGCTTCGTCGGCAGCAGCAGCCTCCCGGCGATGCTCCGCCCGGTGTTCTTCCTCTTCATCGCCGCGCCGAGCATGGCCAGCCTGGCTTGGGACTCCATCGCCGGCAAATTCGACATCGGCTCCAAGATGCTCTTCTACCTCTCCCTCTTCCTCCTGGCTTCCTTGGTAAGGATGCCCCTAAACTTTCACTAATTTCAAAATCCCAAGCCTCAAGGGTATTTTCGAAAATAAATTAAAATTTGGGGCGTATCGAAAAATGATCGGCAGGCGTCGCGGCCGGCGCTGTTCAAGAAGGCGATGCGGCGGTTCAACGTGGCGTGGTGGGCGTACTCGTTCCCGCTGACGATGCTGGCGCTGGCGGCGACGGAGTACGCGCAGGCGGTGAAGGGAGGCGTCTCGGACGCGCTCATGCTCTTCCTCTCCGCGCTCTCCGTCATCGTCGTCATCGTGCTCGTTGTTTTCACCGTCGTCAGGACCGGCGACCTGCTGCCCAACGGCGGCCACGACCCCTTTGCGCCGCCGCCATCGCCATCGCCGCTCGGGTCGCCTGATTCGTCCCCTCGCGAAATCTCTCATGCTGATATATAAATAAAACTGCGTTGACCGATCGATTTGAGTGAATTGATTATTACATGACAGATTTATTGAAATGGACAAGAATTGATCTCGACAAAAAGTCAAAATAATGTCCTCTCCCAAAGAAATCATTATCTTGACTAATTGAATTTTTATCAATTTATCTCTGTTTCATCGTAAATGATTATGAAATCGATTATAGTAATCGAGACTACTCCTTTAAAAGATTTTTTTATGACAAATTACACCTTCTACTAAAGAATTAAATGAAATACTTACTACTCGGGATAAGTCACTTCAATTGACCTCTTACAATCACACCATAATCTCGAAAGCTTATTTATCTGATCATTGAAGTATAGGAATCTGATCATGAATAACCAGCAAGATAATTCCGAAGGGCAAAACATAAACTTAACACAAAGAATGAATTTAACTGATTGAATTTCAAAACAGTATGACTTGACCTGACCCATCATGAGGCCAAATTCCTGATAGTAGTGCTCAAAATGCCTGATAGATAGCATCAGCTCCTGCCATCTCTTTGCTCCTTCAGATAATCTGAAACTTTCTGCTCACTTTCTTCACGAAGCCAGTAATGCAGAGGTAGGAGGTGATTCATAACCTGTCATTTCTGACATCACAAGATCCAACATTTCATAAACCTTCAATGATTCTGGGTGCCTCACACCCCAACTGAAGAAAGTATGAAGTTGATTTCTTGTCTGAATTGAGCTGCACCCGACGTTCTTCTTCATTCCTAAGCGTCTCATTTCGCTTCTCACCTTTGCGACATCTCTCCATCTGCCACAAGAAGCATATGTGTTCGAGAGCAAGACATGCCCTGCTGAATTATGCCGTTCTAATTCCCACAATCTGTTTGCTACTCTCTGGCTCATGTCCTCATCCCTAAAAGAAGCAGCAGCACTCAACAGAGCTACCAATGCATTAGCTTCTGGTTTAATTGGCATCGTGCTGATCAGCTCCTCTGCTTCCCGGAGATGGCCGGCTCGAGCTAGCAAATCAATGATGCAGGTGTAGTGTTTCGCCTTGGGCGCGATGCGATGAACCTTTTCCATCGAGTTGAAGTACTGCAATCCTCTATCGACTAAACCACGATGCGAGCAAGCAAACAGAACAGCCAAGAACGGAGCATCGTTCGGAGTTACCCCAGCTCTTATCATTTCATCGAACATGGTTATGGCCTCATCTGCGTAGCCATTATCTGCGAGCCCTTGGATCATTGCAGACCAGCAAACTAGGTTTCTTTCAGGCATCTCGGAGAACATTCTCATGGCACTCTCTACGTCTCCAGATTTTGCGTACATATTGACGAGTGCCGTTCCAAGGAAAACCTCATTTTGAATGCCAAGTTTCACAATCCTATCATGAAGGTTCTTCCCCTTGTCAATTGAACAAAGATTTGCACAAGCAAGTAGCACACTGGAAAAAGTCATCTGGTTTGGCGTTTGTTCTGAGACTAGCATTTTATCGAACGTCTCTAGTGCCTTGGCAGAATGCCCATTTTCTGCATAACCGGAGATCAATGCGTTCCAAGATGCGACATTCCTTTCGGGCATCACTTTGAAAAGTTCTTCAGCTTCTTCTATCAGATCATTACAGCTATAACCTGCTATCATTGAGTTCCAGCATACTGTGTTCTTCCCGAGTATCGAATCGAAAACACGGCGCCCGTCCTTTGGGGTTTTAGACTTGCAATACATATCGATCAGAGAACTGGAAACGAAAATGTAGCTCTCAAAACCAACCTTCAATGTGTAGCAATGCACAGATTTCCCAAAGAGAGAATCCCCGCAGGCAGCTGAGCTGCTGATAGCACTGGCAAGACAGGAGCCATTAGGCTTACACCCATCGCGAAGCATGAGGCAGAAAAGATTCATAGCTTCCACAGCCTGCCCACTCTGGCCATACCTTGCAATCATGGTGCTCCAAGAGACCTCATTTCTCTCCGGCATTTCATCGAACAGCTGACGCGCTTGCTTCAAGTCTCCCATCTGCGCGTACACATCAAGGAGGATCGTCCACGAGACAACGTCTCTTTCCTCCGTCTCGTTGAACACAGCCCTCGCCTTCTCCAACTCGCCCACTCTGAGGTAAAAACTGATCAAGGAGTTACGCACGGAGAGATGCCTATCGAAGTTTGTCTTCACAATTAGAGCGACGATGCACTTCGCCAGATCGAACTCGCCTGCAAGCACGCAAGCTTTGAGGACACACGTAAAAGTCACCTCGTTCGGCATGAGGCCGGACGCAAACATGCGGAGAAAGTTCGTCAGGGCGTCGTGGTGAAGCCCGTTGAGGACGAACCCGCTGATGAAGGCCGTAAACGAGACGACGGTCTTGCAGGGGCTGCTCTCGAAGTAGGCAACGGCGTCGGCGACGTCTCCGCGCTTCATATGGCCGTCGACCATGAGCGTCCACGTGACGGCGTTCCGCTCGGTCATTCCGTCGAACACCTGGCGCGCGGAGACGAGGTCACCCGAGCGGGCACTCTCGGCGATTGCGAGGTTGAAGGAGAAGAGGCCGGGAGTGCGGCGGGACTCGGCGAGGAGGAGGTCGCCGTCGGAAGGGCGGCCGGAGAGGGCATACAAGGCTCGGATCTTGGAGGAGACGGAGGGGTCGGCGGAGATGCCGGCGCGGAGCGCATGGGCGTGGAGGGCCAGCCCGAGGGCGGCGAGGCGGCTGTCGAGAGTGCATTGACGGAGGACTGAAGCGAAGGTCTCGGCGTAGGACTTAAAGGCCTTGGGGGAGGTGAGGGAGCGGCGGCCGCCGGCGAGCCGCCTCTTGAAGGTCCGAAAGAGACGGCGGCATAAGGGCATAGGCGAACTTGGAGACCAGCACAGCGTCCACGAGCTGAATGAACCAAATAAAGCCGGCGATTTACAAAAAAACCCAATTTCAAAAATAACATTCTGCTCCAAACTTTACAAATTATCAAACTAGCCACTTTATTTTTAAAAATAGCGATTATAGCCTTGCTTTTGTATTATGATTATAGCCCGTGAATATAATAAAATCTCTTTCCGTAAAAAGTAAAATCCATCATCTCAGTGGTCCCACACAGTTAATTTCATGACTATATGTGAGAAAGAAGAGGGCATTACCTCGGCTTCGTCTAAATTTGATCTTTACCTACTTCAACAATTTTACTCCGTCGTAATCAACTCAACTATGCTCTAGGAGCAAATATAGTAAATCTCAAATTAATCTAAGAGTGTGAATTCTCGAAGTCTGCCCTTTCCATAATTATGTCATTGAAAACTCACACTATTTATCCTTAAGGGGGCATTTGATTCAGATAATCTTAGTAAAATGTAGAGTTATCAATTCTTCTAATCGAACAATCTTTAGGTATGAAAGAGCCTATTGCTCAAACATCGCTAAGTAAAATATAGTATAAGATGATTCATTAGGCACGAGATAATTATTATTTTCTTCATAAAAAGGTGACCCTACACGGCTTCAAACGATTGGTCCTACAACCATTTGTGAGGAGGTAAATCAAAAAACTATAGTTGACCACGACGAAGGAAGTGAAATAATTATCTCCAACAACATTTTCTGTTGCTTACATATCATCAGAAGAAGAAGAAAAGGAACAAGTGTACGTAAGCTATCAATACATTCTCATAAAAGGAAGAAGAAGAAGAATATGCATGATCATTTCAAAATCGAACAAACATTTAACCAACAATTTTGGGTAGAAATGCCAAGAACAAAGTGTACCACCCTATGCACACATCAAGCATTTGATTGATAAATCTATGCAATAGAATCCTGAAATCTTCAAGTCTTATATTTTTAGATGAGTCTCAGTTCATATTCACCTGCCATCGTGATGTATCTCACCCAAGGAAGGGCTTGGTATCCACTCTTTTCGATAATTTTCAGATATCGAACCTGAGCAATTGATGCCATGATCGTTATCTAATGATTTATAAACCCTAGTAAGAAGTTGTGAAGAAGAAAAGTACCTGTATTCCGGAAACAGTGAAATAAGGGATCTCAAACTTCACACGAATAGGAGCCTTTTTCTCTGAAGTTGCATCTTCTGCAGTTATACTGGGAAAACTGAATTCTGCCCTACACATGTAATCCTAAGTTCGTCGCAAATAACACTAATGTCAATGCATGTACGTATGAACTTGACAACAAGTAAGATCTGGCATCATTTGGCCTGTCGAAAATAATTGCATCATACCTTGCCGCCTGGAAAGGATTTTATTTTCCAGACCAGTGCATCATTTTCAGGCGCATATGAAGCAGAACCCATGGATGCCTTGATGTTAGGATTGGTGGCATCTGAAGGTACAGGCAGCTCAATTTCCACATTTGTTGCAGTGCTAATAGCGTGTAAGGAAATGACGATAAATGCTCTTCAGAAAAAGGATCTTTTGATACAAGTGAAATAGTAGGTATCTTGGTCCATGACAATTCACAAAGGGAACTCAGCTAGTACCTTCTTTCCTTGAACTGACTTCTTGCCTTGACTGTTATCTCTGTACGACTTCGTGAGTGCCTCGCGACTTGAGCTTCCACCCAGATTGGAGGCTTCACCTGAATGATCAGGATGACTAGTTATGAATAAGATAAAGAATGCCTAAACATTCAGATTTATTTCCATACAACAAAAGAATAATGTTAACCTGAGTGCTAAGTCTGTATGTCATTAGATCAAAGGACCCATCTGGTGGTATGAATGATATTGTCCTGTCATTTTCAAACCGCGCCAATCGGACACACCTTAAATGATAGTGTGAAAATGTCAATAATATTGCCTTGGCATACAGCTGAAGAGTCAAAAGGTTCTCTTGATAAAAAAAAGGGTGAAGAAAGAGTGTATAAGAGAATGAAAAGACCAGCTTACTGGTGAAACTTTATATCATCTAAATCGATAGCTTTTCCTTTAGCTGTCTGCCCTTGAGCTTCCAAAAGTACTCGATCATTGAGCCCAAGTTTACATTCAGGCATTCCACTGTATACATTGGGCATGAACTGTATTCAGAGTCCAATTTCTCAAATATGTGATTCTAGTCACATGATATTCTCTGTTTTGCTCACCACATGAACTACTTTTACATTGTCTTATCAAATGATACATACCTTCCAGCTCACTACCTTTTGTAAAAGAGAAACAATAATAATATATCAATTTCTAGCAGAAATAATCAAATAACCCTTACTCATGGTAAGAAATTGAAGAAATTACAACATCTAAGGCAGTAGTATGAATACAAGCACATCCATGATCCATTTGTTCAACAATCATTTGATAAAGCCATTACAAATTACTTCAGCATCCAAATTACTTCTGTAGTACGACTCCCAATCTTGTCTAACACACTTTCTGGCGATTGCTACCTACCTTCATAGATAAAGGTTGTTACAAGGACAAACTGTATCATGACCTTAACTTGAGCAATAGTATTACAATGAGATTGGTGGACAATTAAAAAGTGTTACCAAGCACCGGCACTTGAAGGTGCTAATTTCTTATATGAATTGATGAATTAGTAGTCATGTGTTAAGCACGGTGTTCAATTCTAAAAATTAATTATAAAATATCACTCAATAATTAAACTCTCATCAGAATTTGGCATATCAATTGAGTACAACATATTGGGTGCATCCCATGCAACCTAGTAACCTTCAATGTTGAAGTTCACTAATTGCACAATCAAGGTTTGTTTATCGAATTAAAATGTTCTTAATTGTTTATATTTTTATTGACGATCCAAGTTCTATAATTGTATCTCATGTCTCATCCACAAGTTTACTTAGTGCATCAATCAATTAATCTATACACAACTACAACAGGATTACATCTTTAGATATTGCATCTCGTGCCATAGGGGAAAAGTATAGGAAGCTAGGAACATATTATCATATCTCATCATAGTAAGACGAAATCTATGAGCTTCAACATAACTACAATGTACTTACATTAATCTCCATATATTTTCCACAATTTTTCACATCCCCCAAAGGCAGTATTATATGTTTGTCATTGATCACGCCAAAATTAACACAATGGTTTAGTAAGAGTCAATTTACAGCATTATATATCTAGTGATGATCCATTTAGGTTTAGTGGTTATATATATATAATATTTTAAGTACTCTGCAACAACCATCTAATTCTAATGCCTAAAACAGCACAAAAATTGAGGCCTAGGAACATCTGGTATCTTAAAATAACTATGGCACCAAAATTTCTAATTATCATGAGCAGATAAACACAACACTCAGATGACTGCAACTTTATTTAAAATAAGTCTCATAATACATAAACACAGCACACAGATGCCTGAAATTTTAAAATAATTGTCATAGGCACGTAAACCCAGCACTGAGATGCCAACAACTTTTTCAAGAAAAATAAGAAAAGGTTCAATAGAAATCCCGTAGAGTACTTTGTGGCTTAGGTCATATAAGTGATTATATATAAAACTGCTCACCGAATACAGGTTAGTGAATGATGGTGCCTTGCATTGTTAAACATAACAAGTATCATTATGGTTTTTATTCTTAGACAATGCCTTAAAAGAACGCATCCAAAAACAATAGCATAAAATTCAATTGATAAGTAGGGAAGAAAAAAAAATCAAACAAATTAAAATGAGGATAAGCTTAAAGACGACTTAAAAAGAGAAAACAAACTAACTAATCCCAAAATAAATGAAGAATACATAAAGCATAATCTAAATGAAACGAAAGAAATATGACAAAGAAATCCACCTCAAGTATGTTCTCATTTTCAATGCCCCAACAACATCAGAACGAATAATCTGTCCATTGCTGTTGACAAGTATATTTACACTTTCAATCACATCCAAGAACACCTGTGAGAAAAAGAATGTGACCACATCTTTTCAGAGGATAATTAGATAATCAGTGATTGATAAGAGTCTGCAATGATGGAAGACATAACCTACTTCATTGTTCTTATAACGTATCCCTTCACTACGCCAAGACACCGCATTTGTGACTGCCATTGGAGGCCTCTGTGCAACTTCCATTCTATATGCATCTGTCTTAATGAACTCACTAAGAATCTTAGCTTCTGTGTATTGAGGGTACCCAAAGTCCATCATCTCATCAAGTAATTCGTACTGCCCATATTAGCCAGTGGTTCAATTTCAAGACTCTAGAATACGACACTAAAGAGCAAGTACAGAAGAAACAAGATTTGATCTGATTTAGATGGCGTAGGTACGCCAAACACCATGCAGTGGAAAATAAATAGGTTTTCGACTCACCACAACGACAAAATTATCTCTCAGGGACTCTTCCTCCAGCTTCTCGAAATAGTGTTTAAATACCTAGATCGAGAAGCACTCTAAGAAACTTAGTGACAAAGTCATTCCGGGAGCAGAAAATAATATCAGCCCTAAGGAATGCTCACATCAACGACGCGATGCAGAAAAAGAAGGATGCTGGCAGCATTGCAATTCTGCCTCGCAGCCGTCATCAGGAAGACATTATTGTGCTGGACGAACATATAACTGATCCCATCATCGATCGCCACCGGCGAGTGCGACTCCGCATCCACCTGTCACCAAAACGCAGTAGCTCAAGATTCCACCTTTCCGCCAAAAAATGAACAGGACAAACCAACTTCGGCGTTTTGAAACTGATCTCGAGTCACCTCCTTCTCGATGAGCTTGGTGAAGAAGCGCTCGGCCTGTATTGCAGACACGTCCCCGCGGTAGTCCCGCCAGATGAGGACGCGGCCCTTGATGTCGAGGAGGAACAGCGCCGAGACGGCGCCCGCCATGGAACCGGCGCCGCAACGCGAGGTCTTCTAGGATCAGAAGCGGATCTGAGGCGGGGGCGAGGATCCAGCCTTGGCGTTGCAACCCATTCCCGCCAGAATTCCGCTGTCGGACAAGGGAGAAGCGATCGAACAAGGAAACAAGATTGAGAGGCGAACTAAACAGAGAAAAAAATGGATCGACACGATCAGAATGTAGAGAGAAGGATCGAGATCTCGGAAGGACGTCGGCGACGAAGAGCACTTGTTCTTCCTCCTCCTCTCTGAGAATTAATTTGTCAATTTTTCAGGTGAACGAGTAGGGAAATGGAAGACGAGGTTGAGGCGGTGGTGTTGTGCAATTTGAGCCGATCCACGGCGATGTAATTGAACCGGAATTCGGTTTAGACCGGATTATCATTAGCACGTAAATGAATGGAACGTTTATAAATAAATTTGATAAATAAATTTAATATTTAATTTAATAAAAATTCAATTCGTATAATATTAATTAAATAAATAAATTTAAATAATTTATTAAATTAAATAAATAAATTTAAATGTATATGTATTTAATTTGTCATAGTTGAAAATAATATTAATGAATCATATTCATTAATAAAATTTTTATTAACCTATTAAATAAATAAAAAATTTAAAATAAATAAATAAATTTATATTTTCATATTCAATAATCAATTAAATAAATTTAAAATATAAAATTTTAAATAATCAAATTCAATGCTTTTTATAAAAAAAATTAAGTCAAATTTAAATGATCAATTATTTAACTCATTTTAAATTTAACTCAATTATCTTATTAATAAACTAGAACATCGCAAGGTTTAACTTGACTTGAATTGTTTACAATCTTAATTATCCCAAAATAACACATTATGAGCCACTTAAATAATATTAATTTTAAAAAATAGTTAAATATTTTTTTAAAAAAAAATCAAAAATTAATTTAGTTAATTTTGGAGAGGTAGCTTTTTCTTTTAAACAAAACTCCCACTAATACATCATTTCAAAAAAATTAAACCACATACACAATTATTATAAAAGATTATTTTCACAATTTAAACTCATACCCTAAAATTTTATCATTACATCATGATTCTCCTACTTAAATATTAAGAAAAGATTTAAAAATTATTGAAATAATATCTACTACACCACTACAATAAAGGTGAAATCCCACCCACCCCACACTATCGATCTCACGACTATATGTGAAAAGATAAATTGAAAAATTATCAATTGAATTCAAAAAGACTTTTACTTCAATCTTCTATAATTCAACCTTGCCTATTGCAGCAAATCTACCTCAGTTATCAACTCAATATAATGCCCTTCCAAGGGAAAGATTTAAACTTTATTTCAGCAATAAGAAAGAGAGTATCCAAACACATGTCAAATGAAACCAAATAATAACAGAGAGCATATACAAACATCCAGCATTTATATTTATTTTAGATTGCTTTTAGAAAATTAAACAAAATTCTTTTGATATTTCTATCTCACACAAGGCTTCAATATAGTCATTTACATGCTTCAATAAGCCAAAAAATCAAGACTAACAACACTTTGAAACATCGCGATCATCTCGGCTATCGAAACTGTCTTGTGCCATAAGAACAGCAAAGATACGAAAAGTAAAACCTTCAAAGCTGATGCACCTGAATGCAGCTACAAAAGGGCCATTTCCCAATCTTACAAAGCCTAAGAAGCAATAGAAGCCTTGTGGTTTCGATTCCACTCACTAGATCATCTACTTCAAGCGAGAGCTCTCGAGGCAGTGATGTTTTCCGCGGTTACAAAGAAGTGTTTGGTAGCGAGTCCATGAGAATCACAGGGCTTTTGTTTCTAGGCTTCCATATCTTGTCGGATGCTGCTTTCAGCAGAATATTAGGGAACAGATTCGAAGCTGAACTAGAATATGAAGGTTCAACTGAGCCATCGAATGGCTTTTCGGTATCTCCATGACCTTGGATGCTCAGGTTCCTGCTTGAATCAGTCGGTTTACTGCAAGGGCAGATAACAATCTTGACAAAGCAAGCTTTGTGGAAGATAGACCCACAAGATTTACACTTTGCGGCTTCAGCTTCCTGCAAAGCAAACAGAACCATGATAGGTCGTATGCAATCCAATCAAGTCGTATAAAGTAGTTATACGTGACGAGTGGAATACAAAATTGTAACATATCGGTGATGAGTCGAATACAAAACGGTAACATATCCACATGAAGGTCAAGGTTGCAAACCTGGACTGGAATTAAACAGCATGATGATTGTATAACCACATGGATTTAAAGTGAGAATTGAAGAAAAAGAAATAATGTATCAGTTTTAGAATGGTCCAGCTAGCTTTTGTCAAGTTAATAAAGACTAACCTGAAAGGGAAATATGAGAGACAATGGATCGTCACAGACTTGCCGTGCAGCGCAAGGAACGCCAGTGTCATAGCACACGAGGCACTGTTGTGCGATGTGCTCGAGGATTTTGTTTGATAAAGTCTCTAGCATGATGGGAAGTGCTGCAATAGAAAGGAAGAGAAGAATCAGATACAGATACACAATTCTTAAGATCACAATGATCTGCAGAAAACATGGAACGGATCGTTGCAAAAACCTAGTAGTTGTAATTGCATTAATAAAGTTGGAAGTTGCATGAATAATCTTGTGTACTTGTTTTTCGGCGTTCATTTTTTTTTATAGTGTATAATTTTGAATCAAAAGAGATGTTTTTTGAGCAAACAGGGAGGAGGTCATCTCCAGTAATTCATTCCAGACATTGCAAGGGATGAAAGGAAAACAAAATCGAAAAAAAAAAACAACATTGTGAGGTAGAAAACATGGCCAAAAGATGGGAACTAACTTCAGCCAAATCCAAGAGTAAAAACAAGGACATCAAAATTATAACATGATAATATGCATATAGACACATTGAGGAAGACCCAAAATATTCATAGAAACATTCTCATTCCAACACCACCAACATCACACAACAGCGAGGAGATAGATGAGGATATGGCAAGAAAGGGCAGAGCAAACGAGAGGCAACAAGAGATAGATAACTATCCACTGTAGATCATCTTCCTGTAGCAAACAAGGGCACCAATGCTTGAGGTGGTGTTGCAGAATGTGAGATCGATCAACAAGAATGCTAGTGCTCTTGCAATGAGGAAACATGAAGTAAGCAAGGGCTATTATATCTTTAAATCAAGGGCAATTTACAACTCCCATAGTGTTGATGCTGTGCGTGAAACGAATACCAGAAGGAAAGCAATAGAGGAGGTGGAGAATCTGCCAGATGCATCAAGCACCAAGGGTAGGAATCTAGCCAGTCATTCTAGTTGTTTGAGTAAACCAGGTCAAGTAGCATTTTAGACACCAGGAAAAAGTGTGACAAGTCAACATTCCACTCAAACTATGGAGCTTAGGTGACAGACAAAAACAATAGGGTCCATCGAAGTTGAGAAGAGATTGGAAAACAATTCTGAAAGAGGGAGGATCTGATCCAAATGCATCTCCAAAAGTCAGTATCCTTACCCAAATCAGGCGAGAAGACCTCTCAGATCTCTAAACTTGAGGATATTTCATCAGATGGACCAGAAGTGAGGGGAGAGCATTGTGTCCTGCCATGGGAGTGAACAAGTGCACTGAAGGCAAGGTCAACCCAGAGTATCTCTTTGCAAGTCACGAGACCCCCAACCATTTACAAAATTGTGCAATGAATTAAAAGAGTAAAATATGATCATGGTAATTTGAAATAATTGCCACAAAGTTCTTTACTTTTTACAGTATTTAAATAGAGAACAGTGGTTATTATGTAACATCACAAAATAGAGAGAAATAAACTAGGGTTTGGTAGAAGCTAACAAAGATTATAATGCCTCTCAGGAATAGTATGCAAACTTTTGCTAGGTTCATATGAAAACAGTTGGAGCTTTATTGCAGACACACTTAAACATCCAATGTTTCTGGAAAAATTGTTCCATATCCTTATATGGCTCACCATTCTGGGCACTATGCATGAGGCATCATGATAACTGTCTATGAACAGGCATTGCTTCCAATATACATGAAAAAAATTCATTTTAGATGCATGTAAATTCACAAATAACTTGCCTGCAAATGCCCCTTTTGATAGATCAACAAGATCACGAAGTGCAAAAAAATCATTGCTTTCAAGAAGATGTCTGCGAGAACCAAGGCCTCTCTGGATGGAGATTCGAAAAGGGCAGCGGATATAAGGAAACATTGCAGCTATTTTCTTCCTGATACCCATAACATGAAGTAAAGCTGGCACCTTGGAAAATAGAAAGGGGTTCATTGCACTCACACATAGCATTGGCTGGGGGAAAATGTAGCATGTATTAGAAATTAAAATCTGCATGACTAAGAATCTTTTCTAGAAATTATGACAATTGATTAAATACATCAGCTTCAAAATACTAAACACTGTTTGTTGTCATGTAACTTTAGGAAAACTAGAGTTAGTAGACTATGCTTAAGCTTCTATACACTACAGAATCTAGAAAACAATTTAGCCAGAACTTTACCTAGTTATCAAAATATATGAAGATTGCCTTATTTTCAGAATACCAAGAGCACCCATCCTTAAGAATCTGTGCCCCAATATAAGCACTAAATATAAGGCACAGAGATGTGAATACAATT
Organism: Curcuma longa; assembly: GCF_044706935.1. Lineage (NCBI taxonomy): Eukaryota > Viridiplantae > Streptophyta > Magnoliopsida > Zingiberales > Zingiberaceae > Curcuma > Curcuma longa. The sequence goes on along the minus strand of NC_133870.1, from coordinate 5,585,734 downwards.
AAGAAGTAGATCTACATGAAAATATACTCCATCAGCCCATCCAAAATGTTCATTATCACTTTTTGAACTATATATCACCAACATAAAGAACAGATATAAGCAACAAAATCAGACGATAACTAAAATTTGGTTGCACTTAAACTCGAACCATTTTCAAGTTTATCGTAACAAGTGTGTCTTGTCTAAAATATTGATGTCTCACTTTTTCAACTCAATCTTAAGGATGAATTGTTCACATGGGAAATTATCAAAAATAACTGAATATTAACTTTTTTGGTTTACTTCCTCTCAAACCTGGTTCAAGTATAATAACAGTACATGTGCTTTCCAAGATGCTCAGATCACCTTTTTCCAACTACATACCATTTGTGGATTGTTCACATGACACAGATATATATGCACACATGCAAATGCATATAGTGAACAAAAATGGCAATTACTAACATTTAAATGCATTTGTACTCAAATCATACTCAAGTTTAAGTGGATAATATAACTCTAGCTTTATATGTGTTATAGGAACTAACATAGAAAGGAGCATTCCTAGATAAACTATCAAAATATGTTAGCAAGGGTAAATTTTGAAAAGAAAAAAAGGAACTTATCTACACACTGTAAAAAGCATATGTTACAAACATCAGCCATTTGCAACCTGATATACATACATTGGCAAGTTCACACATTACCTGGTCGTAAATGGATTCCAAATAGGCTTTTGCTAACTGAGAAACTGGGTAAAGAGAAAAATCCCAGCGATGCAAGACTTTTGCAGGCAAAACTGAAGTATCATTTGCATGGCATGAAGCACAAAATAACTGGCCAGTGTATTCACAATATCTTGGTTTGTTCCATCCTAATGTCTGAACAAGTTCCCTCAACAATGTTCTTCCATAATCCAAATGTTTGTGGCATCCTGCACAAGTATAATGTTGTAATTCCAACAGCTGTGGCATAGACTTTTGAGGCTTTAAGTCTATCACAAGGCGTATTGTCTTCCCTAATTCAGTAATATCTTCTGGAGAATCATCATAAGTTGAAGACTTGGAATTCCAATCTTCCCCATGTTTTTGTAGGGACCATGGAACTAAAGATTTTAGCAAGGTAGTCTTGTGAGCTAGCTTGCCTGGGGATAAAAAGCAGAACAAAGGGTTGGGAAATCCAAAAGGGTATGCAGAACTAAGAATGGAACGCAAACAGTCTTGAATAAGATCACTTCTGTTGCTGACAACAATTGGTGAAGCATTTCCAAATATTTTCATTGATTCTCTCTCAACAAAGGTCCATTGAGTAGGAAGACTTAAACCATGGTCAGAAAAAAGCACCCTTAACTGTTGGTAAAGTGCAAAGAAGTCACGGTAGCGTCTTTCGACCTCCCATTGATCATTAGCACTCCGTACTCTTAAAATATACACAGTATACTCCTTGACTCCAACCAATCTTTCACCAAAAGAAACATCTCCTTTTCGCTGTTTTGCTCCAATGACTGCGACCCAATTAATTGTGTGTTGTGAAGATGGATAAACATCATCTGTTCCAGAGGTAGATGCTGTGGAACTACCATCTCTTATATGATGGGATTGATGGTAAGTGTACCCATCACTGGCCATAGACCTAGTTCCACTGGATTTCCCAGTATCTAGTAAAATTTCCTCCATCTCCAGAACCATTTCATCATATACATCACTAGCACCTTGTTTTCCATTCTACAAAATGGGACAAAGGATAATAATTAATAATGTTTCAGAAGATTATTAATCATGGTAACAACTGAATTGCATATTTAAATTTGGTAAAAGTTCAAGTTCCATTAAGTAATACTCTCAAGGCATAAGCCACAAAACTTTACCTATTGCTAAAAGAAGTCAAATCACTGGGGAAATGATCATATTTTAAATAACATCAAGCAGTTGGGTCAACAATATAGACAAACTAGAGAACAATTTTCCTGACTGATCAAAATTGGATGGTATTTACTGATTGATAATGATCAGAACCTATCTATATCCCAACATAAACTATAATAATAATAATAATAATTATTATAAGCAGGTGTTTTCTTTTAAACATGTGGTTTAATGAGAAAGGGATTGTCCTTCAGTGGAATTCTAGGATTGCAAACTACTTTAGAATTTAAAATTGATTTAAATGCAATCTAATTTTGGGTTAGCTATAAATCCCAATCAGTTTGGTTGTTAATTAGAGGCCCAATTTTTGAAAACAAATCTATCTAAAAAAGATGGAGTTTGGTTTTGGAGGATAGACTAATTAGTTGTATTAAGTACTGAAATAATGTACTGGCATTAATGGAAAGAACTGAATCCTGTGCTATTGATGTTAAGCAAACTTGATCTTAGTAGTTAATTAGAAGAAGTACTGTAAGCATAATATACTAATAATAGCAAACTTGACAAATATTTGTTAATTGGAGAAAGCAGGTTGCCTTCCTTGCTTCCTGAATGCAAAGCATATAGTAGAATTATTGCAGTATAAGTTTCAAGAAAAACTAGAACATTGGCTGACTAAGAATATATGTACAACTCTCTGTGTCTTTGTTTAAGTGCTCAGCATAGGTAGTTTCTGATAGCTTTAGCAGTTCAAATATCCAAATGCAACCCACAGACCCCCCTCCCCCTCTCCACAAACACAAAGCTTCTATAAATGAAAGTTGTATGGGGATATTTTGCAACAGTGGTACACTCCAAGGAGGAAATGAAATTTTCCCCACTTTTCTAGGTAAAAATGTTAAAGAACATGAATTCTAAATTTGCTCAATAATTGAAAGTTGTTCCATTGGATTTCTTGGTCATAGTATAGTTATTAGTATATTACTACAAGAATGCTGTCAACATCAACAAGACATGTTAGTAGTATATAGTCATCGATCAAGGTAGTGTTCCTGTAGCCATTACTTTAAATACTTGAACAAACTACCAAGACTAAAATGCAATATCCTGAACAAGTGAACATAAAACAACAGCTAGGGAGAACTATAAACTAATTGTGCAGAAAGGCAGAAACCAAACCAGAACAACCTATAATATTTTCTGAGAAAACCTCATAAGTAATATAATATTTGTCAAATCTTGCAACCACTAGATAGAGGTCTCAATGAGAACCAACAAGCTTCTAAATGCAGACAGATGATCTCTCAGGATTATAGTTTTGAGGCCTATGCCAAGTGAAATTTATAACTGAAAAATTGGCACCATAGGCAAATGCAATAAAAGATTGCAAAACTAGGAACTTCCAGTTCAGAATGTCCTATGATCTGGAAACAACATATAAGAAGAGTAACAGACACCAATGAGAAGTTTGAGATGGTTGGATATAAGAGCAGTGGAAAAGGTGGAATCAAATTATTTAGATGCTTTGACAGTCTAGAGAAATTGGATAAAGGCAAAAATATGGTAAAACATCAATGAGCTCTAGAGGCACAGTCATTCCATAATGATCTACTACAGGGTAGATTCACATTTAGGATCAAGCTGACCAAGTAACATTGTATACACATTTTACTCATTCTAGTAATAATTAAATTTAACTATGGTTCTATAAATACTAAAAACCATTAATATGCATTTTTAAAAGAAAGCATCCAAGTAACCTAATATAGAGTGTTATACAATTGACAAAGTTAACTCAAATGCAGAATGATTCTGTTCATTTGAATAGTTTATTTTTAAAAAAAACATTTGCTGACCTCATTTGGTATGATATCCTTTTCTTTCCTATCCACAATTTTGGAAGTACTATTTAACTCTATCTGGAAAATTGAATTCTGGTCATTAAGAGGAATTGGTTTGGAAAGCTTTGCATTATCATGTTCTTGAGCTACACACTGTTCACTTTGAGATGAGTCAGCTGTAAATGAACAAATATCCATGGCGGTAATATGGTTTGTAGGAGCTGACTCGGGAGATATATGCTCTTTTGCAGGATCACCAACATGTGCAATGCTCCCATCATTCATAGGACAGACATCTCTCACACCTTTGTAACGAGAATCGATTTGATCTTCTACAACATATTCTAGTTGTACAGGTTTTCCTTTCTGTGAAGCTTCATATTCATTTAGAGGGTTCTTGCTGGGACAAAGTCTCCCATTCTGGTTAAGTTGATCAGAGTCTCGAAAATTAAGGTTGACATCTGATACACCTTGACCAGTCTCCTCCATGATATCAATTGAATCAATCACATGTTTGATGGCCAGTGATGGGACATTTCTCTCACTTTCTCCAAGCACGAATTGCTGACCAACCATTTTATCTTGGTCAATCGAGAAACAATCTTGGCTTAGTCCACCATTTTCATGCAGAAACTCATCCAAATCATGGGAACCAAATGCTACAGATGGATTCATAAGGAGTGGACTTGTGTGGTGATATTGCATCTCGCCAACGCACTGCGTGATCCTCTTTTCACGCTGACCAGTCGTGTTGTCAAAATCTGTACCATATTCAAGCATTGAGTCCTCATCATCGGAGTTTACATATCTAGAAGAGAAACCCTCATCTGCATCTGCCATGGTCTTGCCTTCAGCATGAGAGGAAGATCCCAGATTTCCCAGCACACCAACCTCTTCGGCGCTGGCTGTCATACAAAGCAAAGAACTTTGATCAGAACATCCATCATCGTACCTCACGGAGATTGCATCCTGAGCTAAAAAGTCCACCGCTTTCTCGCTCCTCGACACTGTTTCTTGATGGCCCTCAACTTCCACATTCTGGCTATGGAACCGAGACGGGCTTCTGTTTCTAGAAAACGATTCCATTCGATCAGCCAAGGGTAATAGATGATTTAACTGGGACGATCCCCTTTCTCTCGGCGACGCGATGCCTCCTTTATCCAACGACCGATCGACCTCCACGAAATCAAGAAGATCGCCGTAGTTTCCGACAGAGCTACAGAAACTGGCGCTGCCGAGGGCCGAATTGGCGCTGCAGTAGCGGTCGAGCTCGGAGCCCTCATCGTCACAGGAGGAGTAGTTAGAGGCGGCGGGCGAGACCGGCTCGTCGTCGTCGTAATCGTAAGCGTCGGAGTCGCGGCCCTGGATTTGGGTGAAGAACTCATCGAATGGATCAGGAGTCGGAGATCCGGTCTCCATGGAAAACCAAGACCCCCAAAAAACGAAGCCTTACAGTAGATAGGTGCCCCTTTGATCTGCTTTGCTTCGTCAATCCCCTTCTACTGGTGTTTCGCCTTCGATTCGCAGGAGAGGGATGAACTGAGAAGGCGATCGCGTCTCGAATTGGAAAAACAAAGGTCGGTTCTTTGGGCGTGGGCTGTCTCTTGCTTCTCTTCCTGGTCCTTGTTTAATAAATCGAATATATATATAAATATATAGAATTGACTAAGAACTTATTTCACATAATCTCGGACGTATATTTTTATTTTTTATTTTTTTTCTTTATTAATTTACAAAAACTTTAATCTTTTCTAAATCAATATACGAATGTAAAGATATTTATGGGACCGATCGTGTGGGTCCGAAGATTCCACCCAGAAGAAAAATGCAAAGATGTTTTTTATATCATAAAATTAGGGCAAACTAAATAGAGCTCCTTTTATTTAAATACTTTAAAAAAACCTACACATTTCAATTTTGATATCATACGTAATATAATATAGATAATTTATTTTTATTAAATTAATATTATATTACAATAATTATAAATTATAATTATTATATAATTTTAATAATCATTTTTAATTAATATTATATTATAACAACTATATTATAATAAAATTTTTAGAATACCCTAAAATCTGACATATTATATTATATATCTCATTAATATTATATTATTTAATATCGACAAACTGCAATTAACGATCATTAAAAATATAAATATTTTTTAAATAAAAATAAATTGTAAAATTATAACTGTTGTTGATAATAAATAAAAAAGAAATGTACTTTAACCACTCCAATAAAAAAAAATGTCATTTTGATTTTTACCTGTAAAATTAAGCATTTATAAAACAAACAAGTTATTACATCTAAAGAGATAATTGCTAATAAAATTTAATATTATCTTAAAAAGAAGTAACTAAAGAAGCCACACACTTTTAATTGATGAGCATTATAAATTGAGTCATCAAACACTTTTAATGATGCTCAAGAGCTCATAATTAATCGATCATCAATATCATAACACATGATGTAAATCTTTGAATTAGTGGAGTAAGACTATAAGAGGACTAGAGGTTAAAAGGAGCAAAGACAATTAAACAACCATGTAAAGTATGCATCCATACAACTTAATGGCTACAGAGGCTCAAATCCAAACTAAGATCAACAAGAACTGGGAAAAAGAACTCTTCACGATCACACTTTTCAATTCCTGATATTGGAAATATATCTCTAAAGGTATTACAAAACTGAGCACTCAAGGCTATAAAGAATAGATAAATACAGAATAACAGAAGATAAAAAAGGACAAAAAATAAAAATTCACCAGGCACAGGTTTGTTGAAAACATTACTTGATTGCTTGGCAAGTGTGATTCAGTAGCTCATCTTCTACTCGCGTATGCAGCCAAAGCATTTGCGTATCCAGGTGCAAGAGCAGCCATGATAGGCTGCATTTGGTTGCCGTAAAGCGAAATTAAGTGAGTGATGGCGAGGCCGATCTGATTTTTCACTTCTTCACTCTCAATAGGAGATACGATAACTTGCGCGAAAATATTTACGACGTCTGGGATGAGGGGAATGACCTGTTCCAGTAACAATGAGGATGGTGAGATATTTTGAAGCAAGCACATCCACTGCAAAGATAATATTTTAGCACGCAGTATACCATGGGGTTTGAAGATATGACCAGACCACAAATGCAAGTGTAGACAGTCATCGACTCCTCAAAATCTTCCTTCAATGGCAAAGCTTTCAGAAGCACAGGTAAAACCTGGAATATGAAAAAATACTTACCACATGAGGTCTTTGAAGATTAGATTTTCCAACGAGAATAGTAGAATTTCTAACCTGGTTGAGAGGAATGGCATGAGATTGAGCCATTATCATCCTAGCAACTGCACCAGCTGCATTATCTCGCACAGCGAAGTCTGATTCTGAGTCGCTAAACAATGGGTAAAGGGCGCGTAGAATGTCGCCATAATATCTGAGGCAAGATGAAAGGAATCATCTTGAGGAAACTTAGAACCTGACCAGTAGCACGTACTTACCGAGCCAATCAGAAAAAATTCCCTAATCTCAACAAACACTAATGGCAATAAGATGAGAAGAAAAAAAAACACCTAATGCAGGATTTATAAAAGATCTAACGTAAATCCATCCTTTGTGTAAACAATTAAGTAAAAGGATACCTGAGTGCCGCGACACCCCCATTTTTGCAAAATTCACCAACACAGAATGCTGCATTCCTCCTGTTAGTTGATTCTGATGATCCCAGTTCTTTCAGCACCAAAGGCATTGTTCTCTGAAGATGAAGTTTAATCAGTAAGGACCAAAATAAACAATCATGTAAGAAAGGACAGATATAGATAAAAGTATAAAATTTATAATGGTGAAAGCAACATAAAGAATTCTTACATCAACATAAGCAGATATTGGAGGACCCATTTGCTGTGCAACTTCAGCCAAGCAAGCAACAACCATGGTCCGATCTTGGGGAGGGTGTGGGACTTTCTGCAGTTAAATTTTGACATTGTAATAACACAGGAGAACAAAACACATGAATATACAAAGATAAATGAAAAAATAACAAAACAACCGCATGAATATATCGATAATGATATCTACAAGGCAAAAGGCACAACCATTCCTACCGCAAATTTCATTAGAGGATCAAAGAACTTAGCAAAGATAGGTTCGAAATTAGGTCCCATAGTCTTTGCAAAAGCTGGAAGAAGATCTGACACTGCATCCATGAGCACCTCATCATGGTCAACATCACCATCATCAGCATCACAATCAGATTCTACTTGCTGACATGATGATTCCTCACACAGAAGTGTTAGAGTTGCCTCAGCAAGCCTAGGAATATCTGCAATAATTTAATGTTACATGTTGCTCATTTATCAACTTAAGTGGCGCATCCACAAAGTGAAGCTTTAAGCTTACAAGACTCAATAGCCACGTATCCACTGTCTTTCATTATTTCTGCCATGCTAGTGCATGCCTGAGCAACGACTTCCTTGTCGTCATCCTCAGTCATGGTACTGATATAGATTTTCATTACAGTATCTGGGGATTTAAGTAAAGTATAATTAGATAGTTTGAAGGTATACTAACAACCTTAAACAGTAGTAGAGTAGAAAGACAACCTACCAAGAACTTCCCTTTGTTTTTCTGAGACATCCTGCTTTACAAATAAAATGAATTAGAGAATACCCTACTGAATCTGACATAGTGCAAAAGCTTGTGGAGCATAGTTTATTAATCTAATGATTTGGGCACATGTAGATCCTCCTCATGGATTTTTCACTTTGCATAATTCAGGTGGTTTAGCTAAACCACAAATCATATGTTTTGCATTTGAAATACCATACCGTACATTGTCAAATTATTTTCTGAAATTTTACCAAGAAAAAAATAACTTGGAAATCCATTGCTTGAGAATTAAGTGAAAGTATTTAAATATTTATTTCATATCTTCCATTAGAAATTGGGAACTTGCCGATAAATATATCTGAATAATCTGAGCAGAAAAATATATGTTCATAAAGAAAAATACAGCTTCAACTCACATTTTGAGCCATGAAAATTGCTTGTACAGCCATTAAAATACCTGGAAAAGAGGAGAAAAGAGAATGAGATTGCAAGTTTGGGCTTAGTTACTTTGCTCTTCTAAAGCAAATAACATGAATTATATACAATTTTAGTAATTTATCACTTTCCTAGAATTAATTAATATTTTCATACAACTTTGGCAATTTGTCACCTTCATTGATTTGCCATCTTGATTTTAAAAAATTAATCATTTATCAGATGTGGCATTATTACCAAGATTGTGGTCTGACATTTAGAGGTGGTTGCATTTCAGCAAGTTGTCAAAGGTAATCATTACATGGAATAAATGGCTCATATAGATGTGTGGAACCTTTATAGGGTATGACTGCTGATATAGCATTATAATCTTCTAATCATAATAATCAAATTAAAATAATTCTTTCCATGAAAGAATTTCTGCAGAATATTAGATCCATCAGCACATCTTACAACACCTAGCTAGGAGCAAGCCATCGATAAGATCACTTCAAACTTAGAATCAGATAAGGTAAATTCCAGTTTCCTGGTAAGGAAATTGGATCAGAAAAAAAAAATCAAAGAATGATGATGATTTATGGGAGCAATGACAAATGCTCTCAAAACATTTCAGTAACTCATTCACTTAGATCTTTTAGCATTATTTAAGATTTCAAAATTAGTTAACATAGCTCTTGAATTAATATACATATAGCTCTTTCTAAGAACAATGTCTGGTGTCTGTATCACATGCAGTTCTCACTATGCACTTTTAGACGTGCTCATACAACAACTGTGTTTTTTTATTTATTTACTGAAAATTTCATGCTCTAATGATCCAAGTGTTTCTAAGACTTTAACTCAATTCTCAAGCACTTCCTGATATGTCTTTCCAGGGAAAGAAACTCATGAACCAATTAAGTATTTGACAAAATAGTTAAACAATTATGTGAGGGAAGTGGTATTACTTTATTATCAACTCCAGTGTCAGGAAATTGGTTAATCAGTATAGCACATTTTGATGAGAGATATGACCACGAGGCTATGAGAAAACCAATGTTTTCTGAATTATGTGATTTAAGATAGCTAGGAAATATGATTCACCAATTATTATATTGAAGCCAGACAATCAATATTCAATTCAAATCCATATCTCCATCAAAAAAAACAAATGAAAAAAATGCCTCACAAGTAAATACTCACTTTTCAAAGCTATGATAGCCTGAAGCCTGACATCTTCATGAAAATAAGCTGCATGCCTGACTAAAATTTTCAATGACTCATCCATATAGCTAGCATTGATTAAAGAAACCAAATAGTTGCATGTATGTTGTATAACTTATAAAGTAAGAAAAATGTTGAATAAGTAGGATACGGTGCATAAACACTCTTAGTATGAAGTGCAAACAAACCAATAGCTTGGGTTGCAGCAGCCTTTTCATCCAAAACCCCAGTCCTCACACTAATGTTACGAACCCTGGGTTCATCATTATCTTCATCAGAAGACACACCTCCAAACCCATTGTCAATGCTGCCAGAATCATCAATGTCCACTGCGGAGCCATCATCCAGATTACACGAATAAAATACAAGAGGTACAACATGCGGAAGGTACTGTACCAAAAACAATGTTACAAAAAGTTACTTCAATATATTCCTGATAAGAGAATCAATAGCCAAAAGGTAGAGAATCATACCTGTGCAAAACCATCACCCAATATTTCAGCCATATTGCTAAAGAAACCATGAGTATATTCCCTAAGTTCACTGTAATCCAATGCAAAACCCTGACAATACAGATATAGACAAGCTCAATTTGGTGCTTATTTTAACAAAACTACTTAAGGCCTTATTAGTAACTCACAGCAAGTGCAGCCTCAATGAAGGGGGGAAGTATAGATTCCATCTTTGTTCGTCCAACTGCCATAGCAACTATTCCAACTAATTCAGTTGCCCTAGCTCGTGCTCTCAAGTCCTCATCATTTGTCAATACCATAAAACTTTTCATTAATTCAAGAACCTTCTCTGCATAAGGAATAAAAGCCTGCTCGGCAGCAGAAGCTAATGAACCAATGGCAGACTGCAGTCAAAAAAGGTGACAGATGAATTTAATAACAATCTAGTATCAGCAAAATAAACTAGCATAAGAAAAGTGAATCAGGAGAATAACCATGCATGTCTCTTGCAGATTCCGTGGACTGTTTTGAAGGGAGAGAACAAGTCTTCCCATTAGAGGATCGAGATAAGGAAGAATTTCTTCCTCCATGTCTTCACAAAATGCTGCAAGTGCATAGTATGACTTTTCCTGCAGCAATAATCAATTAATCATGAAAATCGGACACAATGTTACTACAGAATGTCTAATGTCACGCCCACTGCAAGTTACCTTTACTTCATCTGAGGGGTCCTCAAGGGCATTCAGGATACATGGAAGCACACTTTGGTAGCATGATAAAATTTCTGGCTGGAGATGCTCAGCAAACTGGCCCAATGCAAATGATGCAGCCCCCCTTACCATTTGTTCTTGATCTTTCAAAGCTCCCAAAACTATGTGTAAAACATGTTCTAACTTGTCTTTTAGCAACTCGAAACAACCCTCAGAGACAACACCTAGTGCTGTAACAGAAGCTTCCCTGAACTTGGGGTTGTTGTGATGAAAGTTTAACGATGCAAATTCAAATATTGGGGGGAAAACATTCTTAGGAATATTAATAGCCATTGTGTCGATAACCTCAGCAGCAGCTCGATCAGCAGAAAGATCAGAATCCTCATCTCCATCAGTCGTTTCTGTAAGAAGAGGACACATTACTTGCAGAATAGGTACTACAAGCTTGTGTTTCTTCAAAAAAGATGCTTTGAATTTTGCCAACCATGAAATTATCTGAATTGCCTGGCATTGACAACAGGGTGAATTAGAAATTACCAACACATATCAAATACCAACACTCTGAATCTGGCAAACCTGGTGTCTTATGTTCAATTCCAAACTCTGACTTGAACAAACTTCAAGAGAAAATTGCACTATGGACTTCACAGAATCCCCAAGGAGAGGAGCAGGAGATTCGATGAGCTCATCAAATATTTCGAAAGCAATAGAAGCAACATCTTCCTCACCATTAGCTAGGCATTGCCTTGACACATTCAATATACTTGGGATAAAATCACGAAACAACTTTACCTACAAGGTGAGAGGAAAATAATATTAAATAATACTTAAGAGGAATACAAGGATTAAACATGGTTCTCAATCAATAATTTGCAGAACTGAAATGAGTGAAGTTCATTTTTCGGAGGCTATAATTTATGTTCAGTCAGAAGCAAATTACGTATTATTGCTAACATTCATAAAGATTTGATGAATGAATAGCAGAAGAAACCTACAAAGTGGCTAACAAACTCACCACATTTGTTCCATCGTTTATAAACTCAATAAAGGATCCAACAGCCCTGAAGTACAAAAACTGGGTCAGAACAAATTCAAGCCAAAGCATACGTGCATGTATAAATAAGTACCAAAATGGCATTCATTCAAATTATTACAAATACACACTTCAGGGCAGCAACTCTAACACGAGTGCTAGTCTCATCTTGCAGGCACTTGAGCAAAATAGGTTGTAGATCTGCCAAATGGGTTTGAAATGTTGGTCCAATTGTTTCAGTGAGAGAGCTGAAAAGGATCAAAGCCACCTAGCAGAATACAAAAAGATTAAATAAGCATTCCACAAATTGAAAACCCATTAAATTAAATAAAAAAGACAGGACAGGTAAAGAAACAAGCAGTCTTAAAGAAGACAGAGGCATGAAGTATGAACCTAATGTGATACCAAGCTTTAAATCACATTGTCAAATAGCTAAAACAAATACCATAGACTATAATGATCCAACAAGATAACATCAAGGTTCAGTTTATGCATACTATCAATGTTAACTTTAAGAAACGAGGATCATAGGAAAATAACATACTTCTCGATGGTCTTCTTGTGAGCTTTGACTGCACTGGAAAAGGAAAGGCAATAATTCAGGCCATTCCCCGACTGGGACTGCATACTTCGCAATGATGCTCACAACATTAGCACTTGCCCGCCTGACAAGAGAACTGCACAAGACACGACATCCTTATAACTATGTAACAAAAGCTATTCCTATTTCTAACACTTAAAAGAATGGAGATGGTTGTTAAACAGAACTTAAATTATAAAAAAAAAATTAAAAAATTTAACCAAAACACCAATTTGTGATAATTTAGCCATGAAGTTTATGAGTTGTAAATGTCTAGGTATCCATCACAACTCTACTATGAATTCCATTAAAATGTTGACATCATGTGCTTACATTACAAGGCAACCATTCATTATATCCGAGTTTTGCTAATTGCCCAAGAACAAGTATGTCGGTTCAAACAAGTTCTCCATAATTTGAATACTTTGCGCATGATGCCTGATTGGCCTTTTACTTTGTACTTGAATATATAAATTTAAATGTTTTTCTTTAATGCAACAATTCATTAAGAGAGTAAAGTGATATATTTGTCCACTTATCACCAAATAAGCATGCTAAACTAGCATTCCAGGAGAGATCTTAAAGCAGATTCACTGATGGCAAGATATGTATATTACCTACCACACATAAAGTTTGTGCATAAATCTGTTCCAAGATTCTGAGTGAAAATAATGAATATGAAGATAACTATAGTCCATTATGATAATAAAAACATAATGTGGTAGCAGAAAGCTACACTACTCTTTAAAAAAAGTTGTGACAAATACATATATAGCATAACAAGTGTATTCGATCTTTAGTCTTTCATATTGATAGGAAAATATAAGGAGCAAGGAGTATAAATGGATAGGAAGGACAAAGTTCACATGACTCAATTACTGTGTGGCAGTGATTGGTTGGTTAAATAACTGCTTTAACATCATTATTATTCAACAACTAAAGATAGCAAATAAAATCAATTGACACTTTCACACAAAAGATAAGTTCTATTGATCCCTCTTAAAGGCAACGGAAGGCATAGATTCTAACTTATTGTGACTATCCAAAGATTCTAGTTTCAAAAAAACAAAAGTTCAAATTTTAGCATTGTAGCAGGAAAGCATACACAACCTAATTACCAGACAGGAGAAAAGTGTAAGAAACAAAAGGGCAAATTTCACTTTCTACAGTTAATAGTAAGAATTCACCATCAATCCCAAAGAATAATTTTTCAAATTGGCAAAGCGATGACTTCGTAAACTGCACAAATCGAGAAGGACCATTTGGTATGGACGTTCATTTTCCAAAGAGAAGTGACTTCATTTCCAACAAGCACTTTCAAACATTCCAAAGAAACTATTAACATCAAGCATCAACGAACGAACATAGCCAAACTGCCCCTTCACCTTTGCCCTCAACTAATCGCTGCCGAATACAAACCCAATAAAGATTTTTTTTGTGACGTTAACAAAGCATGAATCTACAAAAAGGGAGGGGAAAAGATTTCTGGCCAAGTGTCGCCTATAAACTCCTTCGACGAGCATGCACAAAAAAAAAACTAGGAATTGCACAACTATTGAAGAAGAAGGGCAATAAAAGGAGAAATATTAATCAAGAATCCAGACCTGTGCTCGAGGGTGATGCTATCGATCAGCGCCTGCTTAACTGAGACCTTGAGGGCGGGCGAAAGCTTGGCCCAGTGTCCAGTGATCTTCTTGCGGAGGAGGACGGAGGCGAGCTGGCGGACGTTAGGGGTCTTGGCGGTGCGGAGGTGGTGGACGAGGGCGGGAACTACAGCGGGGTCCTTGGACAGCCGCTTGATCTGCTCCTCTGCCTGCCGCCGCGCGTCGTTGTCCGGCATCAAGAATTGAATAAGCAACAACTCCAACGACTGTGCCATCGCCGCCGCCGCCGCCTTCTTCTCCACACTCCTCTTCTCCTCCTCCGAATTGTTGTCGGCTGTCGAAGCAGAGAGAGGAACGCATTTATATAGTGGAAACCCTATTATACAGCTCCGTTGCGCTTGTATTTTTTTCTCCTTTTTTTTTTAAAAAAGGGTTTTAAACATTATTTAGGTGTAAATATAAAAAAAAATACGATAAAAAAAAGCATTTTACTATTTAATATAAAAATAAATTATTTTAATGTTTTCCTTAATTTATTTATTCAGGGTTAAACAAAGTACCAGAGCTCTAAAATCATGGGCAATCGATCGTCATCGACGGCGAAGCGACCGGCTCCTCCTTCACCGGCGAGAAGGCTGGCGAAGCGGACGGCGAAGAGAGGGAGGCGGCTGCGGTGAAGATTAATCTCCATCCCGGCGTCCGCTCGTCTCCCCCGCGCCTCGCCTCGGTCGCCGCCTCCTCCTCCTCCTTCGGCAGCGACAGCTCGGGGCCGACCGACGATGATCTCAGCAGAGACCACATCACGGATTCGGTTGCCTCGTTCCCTGGAGGTTTCCAATGCGTCCGTATATTTTTCTCCTGATGCTGGCTGTGAGGACAGCCTGAGGAGCACGGCGACGGCGTCGTTCCCGCCGCCTGCTGATGTGCATGATCCGGCGACGCCTTCTGTCGAAGATGAACCTACTTGGTGGCTACCGCCGCCTCCTGCTGAAGATTCTGACGATCAAAAACCTGCTTCTTCACCGGCGATTCATCGTGCTAGCTACCTGCTGAAGATGCTGATGTGCACGATCTGCAACCTGCTTCCGCCTGATCCTACTTAATTATCGTCTCTAGTTCGGAACAAATTTTTTTAATCTTTATCTATGTAATTACTGCTGACTTAATGATATAAATAACTAGGATCAAAGAGACACCAACTTCTACTCGTGTTATATAATGTGATTAATTATATAACCTTGTAGGTATATCAGTTTAGTAGATAGATCGATCAGACACTTTCTCCAAAGAAGGACGAAGCTGCTATAGATTATTCTTTTGGCCTTAGGAATTAGAACCTTTGAAGTGAAGATATTATCGATAATCCAACGTACTCCTAATTAATTCCCTTGAAGCACAGAAGAAGCAAGAGGAACAATTAATACTGATTCTCCATATGTAAAACAGATTGAATGATCACTTTACTTTATGTAAAAGCTTACTCCAGCCAGTGCTCTTGCTCCGTTCCTAGCTATCCATCCTTCACAAGATGTCCATGAGTTGAGAAGAATGAAGCCTGGTCCGGAACGATTGGCAAGCAGAAAATTCTAATGGCTTCGAACCAGACAACACTCCCCTCAACTCTGACAACGTGAAGATGGAGGACATGCGATAGTTTTCTGAAGGTGCTTTTATACGTGAAATGAGGAAAGATAAAGAGAGGAGCACAGTACTCTACTTCCAATTAAGCTAATTAAGTGTTTACAATGGCTTCGTTTAGTATAATGCTGAGCGAAGTCAGCTCGAGCATGATGAGATGCTGCTGAGGCAAGTCAAAGCGAGGGCGATCGAGAATGCATGCACAGTTAAATATTGGGGGGGAACAATGCCGCAATGAGTGTGATGATATATTCTTGGGGATTTTTATGCTGAAGGAATTTGAATGTTGAATATTTAGGGGGAGTCTGACTTCTGACCGAGGACTGCTGCTACTTTATATATTCTCGATGAGAGGGGGTTGGCTTTTGCTCGCCACTAGTGGGGAAAAGGTTGGTGTTAATTGCTGTGATTCCAAGCTTGATAATCAAGCAAACAGAAGCATGGCTTTTGTACGTGTGTGCATGAGAACAACAATTAAGCACAGTGTAGTATGTCTTTCTGAGGATCTGTCGACGCCTCGCCGCCGCCTGCGAGCCGCCGCGCACCCTCTGCCTCCACCAGCTCGATCTGCAGCCTCCGCCGCCCGCCTCGCCTACCAGTTTGGCAGCTCCCTCGACGACGGACCGTCTTCGGCGCTCTTTGCGTCGTCGCGAGCGGTATCTGTCCTCGTCTTCTCCGGCGCCGTCGTTTGCGCGCCTCCGTGCGGTGCTCCGTTCGACGGATTGACATTATCTATTATTAACATTCCGTTAAATTAAAAACAGCTGACGCAATTAATCTAAAACGCTAAACTTAAATAAATAAAAAAGAAGACGATTAAAATAAAATTATAAAAAAAAACTCTAATCCAGTTTAAAATGAATTAAATCTTTGAAATAGTTATTTAAATTTGATTTTTTTTTAAATTTGAGTTTGGTTCGTAATAATATATTTTTGTTTGTTCATTTAAAAAAATATTGATCAATTATCCGTGAAAAGGTAAATTAGAAAGTTACAGTTAGCTATGATGGAGAAAAGCATTGTCACCCTTGAAGCATAGCTGAGTTGGTTACGACGTAATAAACTTGCAGAAGAGGACAAGGGTTCAAATCTTGACGAAGCCAGGTAATACCCTCCTACGTCGTGATCAACTGTAATTTCTTAATTTATCTCCTCATAAATGGTCGTGGGGGCGATCGTGTGGGGCCGCTAAGGTGGTAGAATTCCACCTTTTGCAAAAAAGAAGAGCATTGCCTCGGTTTTGTCAAGTTTAGACCCTTATCCATTTTAATAAATATGTTCCATTAAACCAACACAACTATGGTCCGAGACTTAATTCTTTAATATTGGTTTCATAACTATTTGAAAAGAGATATTAGTGATAATGCTCAAGCCTCCTTAATGTTCTTATAGAAGATAATCTTTTTAGATAAGAGAGATTTTATTTTATAAGAAATTATTGCCTAGAGAATTTAATTTCTATTTTTAGTTTATACTTTTTTTCATGAATATTAATAAATTTATTATATATATATAATATTTAAATGATTTATTTAATTTAATGAGTTTATTAATTTTAATTGATTTTATATATATATTAAACGAATAAACAAACTCTTACTTACTAAAAAACATCAAATTTACCAACGAATATTTGATTTATTTAATAGATTAACTTTGCAATTTAAGATTTTATAGATTTGTCACAATAATTTCATCATAGCCAATATTCTTTTCCTACATTAGCCAATCAGATCGCAACTAATCGGTCGAACCGGCCGCTACGATTCGATTTATGAAAATCATCCGACGTCATAAATAAAAAAATTTTTAAAAAAAATTTTACATACACACTTGTCGTTTCAATATTCGTTGGAAAGAATTCCATTAAAATTTAAAATCGATTAAAATTATATATTATTAAAGTATTCGAAAATACGATTAAAATTTAAAATAAAATAAGATAAAATGGAAAAGAAACCCTTTCAGACTTTCATTGAACGCGCAAGAAGAATGTGATTCCTCCAAGCGTCGGCGCCTCCTCCGTCCGTTTTTGTCGCAGTCGAATCGCAGCGATATAAGTCGGTGGCACGGCTCTTCCACCGCCTCCGCATTGCCGTCCTCCTCCAATCCTTCGGCGGAGAAGGGAGCGCTCTCGTCGCCCGCTGCCTTCCCGATCCGGCCAGCGCCACCGTCGGCCGGCGAAGATGTGAGACTCCAGCGGCGGGCGAGATGGCGGGCGAGGCGTTTCTGGCCGCCGCGGACGCGCAGGCCTCTCTGAAGAAGAAGACCGCCGCGGCCAGGAGCTGGATTCTGTTCGATAGCGACGGAAAAGACACGATCCTGGATGTCGACAAGTACGCCATCATGCACCGGGTTCAGATCCACGCGCGCGACCTCAGGATCCTGGATCCCCTTCTCTCCTACCCTTCCACGATCTTGGGCAGGGAGGGCGCCATCGTGCTCAATCTGGAAGTGAGTCGACGGATACGGTCGAGTTTCGCTCGCTTACCTATCGTTTGCTGGGATTTTCGCTTTTCTTGGCTAATTTTGTTCGTTCGTCCTTTTTGCCTTTTGGAAACAGCACATAAAAGCGATCATCACTGCGGACGAGGTATGTCTGATGCAAAGCTACTTCTCCTCCTTTTTTAGAATTAAATTTGTCTCTTCTTTCATCCAAAATTTCCTTGTCGTTCAGACTTTAATTCTCTGCAGTTGTGCTTCGTAACAAGATATGGTCAATGTCCTAGCGCAAAGCCCTGTGTTATGTGTTTTTGAATGTAGACCATTAAGTCTTGATTTCCATGCAAAAAATAATTTGACCGCAAAGGTGAGAAGTGATTGGTTCCTTTGAAAAGTAGAAGAAAAGAAGGCATCTAATAATTGTTAAGCTGGAAACGTGGAATACGGCTATATTGTTGTTGGACTGGTTTTGGCATTTATAATTAAGTTGACCCGTAGCGTACCTCTGCGTTTGATGCATGCAAACAGTAGGAGAGAAGCCACAACTTTTTTCTTTGCTGATTGTTCTTTTTTCTTTTGACTGTAGTTAACAAGCTTGTTATTTTTTATTATATTTCATGGCCGATTTTCTAAGGCATGCTAATGCTTGTAATACGGGTTGAACTAGGTTTTGCTTAGGGATCCCAACGAAGATAATGTTGTCCCGATTGTGGAAGAGCTTCGTAGAAGATTACCATCTCAGAACATTAATCAAGTTCATGGTGAAGGAAAAGAGAGCACTGTCTGCCAACATGATTTAGAAGCTATTGAAGAAGATGGTATGCTTAATCAACCTTCAGCGAGCCTTTCAATGACTGTATAAGATAGCTGACTTTACAATAAAATGGCTTTATTTATCTTCTTCATGTGATTTCCCTATCTTGATAATAACAACTAAATTAAGTTGTCTGTCCGCAGCCAAGTATATTCTTGATTTTTCTGGTTTTAATTAATGATTATAACTCCTGAATGTATTTTACACGTCGATAAATATATAAGTTTGCATTTGTCTCTTGTACTAAAATCAATTCTTTGTATGCGTTCTGAAATCGAAGCTGATAAGTGGCTAACTTAGCCAAGAAGATCATTATGCTGTCTCTGAATAGCGAAAATTTTAAATGATTTCTAAATGAAGCTAGATCAGTAAACAAGCATTCTCACTGGGATCCCATAGTCCAATTGTCGCAGAGGTGCATGTATGTTGATGTCCATTACTGAACAGTGTGCATGAGCATAAACACCCAACTTGAATTAGCGAGACAAAAATATATTTTGCATTTTCATGATTTTGCATTAAGACAGAACCATATTGGTATCAGACAGTGTCTGTGCTCATTGAACCTGAACCATATTGGTTGACCTAACTAATTAAGACAGAAACAAGAGGTCATATCGGTTTGTTTCTATCAGTGGAGGGCACTTGGCTGAACTGGTTTTTGGACCGGTTCAAGTGGAAAAAACAAGAACCGACAATCTGGTTCCGTGCTCGATCTGGTTCTGAAAATGCTGCACTTTATGGGAAAATTAAATCATGATCTTATGTCTTGATTTATTAGGATGTTACTTTCTTCTCTTTCCCTTGACATATTATAACATTTTGTAGAATCTCCTTTTGAATTTCGAGCTCTCGAAGTTGCTTTAGAAGCTATTTGCAGCTATCTTGATGCACGTGCTACAGAACTTGAAACTGCTGCTTACCCAGCCTTAGATGAACTTACTTCCAAGGTAAGGGTCAATTTTCTCCATTTGTAATTTCAAGAATATTAGCCTAAGCAGAACAAGCGAACTACATGTTTTAGCAGGTTATTGTGGTTGTTGATCTTACAAATTTATCTTCTTTTTCTACTAGATGTATGTGAAACAGAATGAGCATACCACAAGCCATATGCTGGCTGAAAAGATCAGGCCAATATGGGTTCTTTATTTTTCATGGAATGCAGGAGAAAATATGTCATGGTTCTATTATCTCAAGATGATAAAAGTTCCTTATATGATGATCCTTAAAGTATGATGGGGGTGTAAAGGGTAGAGTGAAAAAGGTGTCAAGGGTAGAGGTGGAGCAAAGAAAACATTAGTCAAATATAATTAAAATATTTAACTAATTTGAATATTACTAGTGATATAACTTTGGATAGAGCTCATGATGAGATAACAGTATAGTAACTAACCACCTAAAGTTGGGATGTACTCGTCTTGATGATGACAATCATGATTATTGGTAAAAATTTGGTAAATCTCCAATATAAAATTATGACAACTAATAAAAAAAAGCCCGGAGAAGGGTCGGACCACTAATAAAATTATGACGACTGATATTCATTTCTTTTTCACACAACAACCTCTACCACCAAGGGAGCGGGTGACAACCATATTTAAGTATAGTATTATTAAATTCTATAGTTGAGAATTGTAGGTATAATAACTAACCTATTGAATTATGTATTACTAGTAAAATGATGTAAAATTGGTCAAAGATTTTGAATTAATATTCAAAATATTGGTCTGACCAAAGATATGACATGGTAAGGTAAAAACAACTTTTACTATGATAAACACTGATATTATTCCTTCTATCCTGATAAAATTTGCTTTTTGGCACACTGTTTTGAGATTACTCTCTTCAACCTTTGATTTGCCTTTTGTAATTAAATGTGCAGATTAGCAGTCGTAACTTGGATCGAGTGCGCAAATTGAAGAGTTCCATGACTAGGTTGACTGCTCGTGTACAAAAGGTATACTTATTTGGCCTGCTCATTATATATGTTCTTATTGTTTTTTTTAATTGTGCCTGTTTTGTGCTCTTAAATCTTGGTATAGTATTTTGATAACCTATATTCATGCTTGCTGCCGTGTGGCCTAAAGGTCACGGGTTCAAATCCTGGAAACAGCCTCTTGCCAAAGGCAGGGTAAGACTGCGTACATTGGATTCCCTCCCCGGACCCCGCAAGGCGGGAGCCTCGTGCACCGGGCTGCCCTTTTATATTCATGCAAATGCATTATAAATTATGCTTGCACTCAATATCACAATTGTTCACATAATTGAGAAACAGTTTATTGGATCACATGAATGTGATTGTTGGCTTCACTAAATAGACATTCTATTGTAAAGAAATAGATGTCTTCATAGACCAAGGAATTTTTTTCTTGAATAATGAGATGAATACGTGAATGTGTAAGATGGTACAATTGTTGACTTCTATTTTGGTTCTTGAGTCTTATATTGAACTATGCGTTTGATTCCATCTACTGAGAGATGGTTGCCTATATGAATGGAGGCTCATCTCATCCTTTTCTATGTGCGTGTTTGTGTTTAAATAGTGGTACAAGTGGGTCAATAACATGATATATTTGTTCAATAAAACTAACAATATATCTTGATATCAATACGTGAAGTCAAATGGAATGATAATTTAATCTGGAGTAGTACTTATTTTCAATATCAATGTATAATTCCTTGTACCTTAAGGTCCCTCATTTGGGATACCTAGGGAAGTGGATCAAGTTAATCCTTGTGAATAGCTTGATGCACTTTCTCTTCAATCCATTGAGCAAAATATGGTAAAGGAAAGAAAATCCATGGATTGAATGCATCATCTCTACCTTGTAAGAACTGTGAGATCACCCCAAGGATGCCTTCAACGTCCAGATGTTGAGGACAGACCAAATACCCTATTCAATAAGTGAAACACTTTAGTTGGGCAATAAGGGTCAAAGAAGGGAGTCACTCGTTCATAAGACCAACATTCTTAAAACCAAAGAGTCAAATAAAAAAAGAGAGACTCTCAATTCATAATTCTCTTGTAGTTGGATTCTTAGAATGGTATTGTAACTCAACACCTTTTGAGATTTTGATAAGGGTTACACTTGAAGAGCACAATATGATGAAATTTATTAGCTATATTTAAAGAAGCTATTCTCTATCATTGGCCTCTATGGTAGAATCAATCGGGGAGGTGTGAGAGGTAGTGGTTTTATCCTATGGAGAATGTGTGTGATCTGAGTCCTCCTATCTCTAGCTTGTGAACATAACTGATATTATGCTAGCACCTAATTTTTTTAATTCATAAATTCAATCTATGATTTATAATTCATGGATGTCGATTAGATCCTTCTATTTAGTAGCATCTAAGGATGGCATAGCCTTAATGTTAATGACGAGGTTCAAATAAAGAAGAAAGGTTTACGAAGATACCTAGGCACCCAGAGACAAGGAAAAGGAAAGGAATAACAACCAATGAAATACTTTGGGGAGAGTTGAAAATAAGCACAGATCTGGAAATCCTCAAAAGGGTCAACCTTTCAAACTGTTGTTGAATCCATGGGCAAATAAGAGACAACCTTGCTAATTGAAACATCTTAATAGCCAAAGGAAAAGAAAGAAGTAATTCCCATAGTAGTGACGAGCGAAGTAGGAGCAGCTTAAACCATGAAAATGTATTTTGTTGTATACAAGAGTTTCATATTGTACAATGTTTGTTGTTTCCTTTGAAACTGAATTATACTATCATCAATCTATTCTTTTGTCAATTCAAGGATAATTTAGCTGTTCGCTCTCATTCATTTTGTTTGTTCTAAATGGAACATTTTAGGATATTTCATCTCAATCAATCTGTGAAATAATCATGGTATGATGAAATTTATTTTCTAGAATCTAAAAAATGGATTCATGTGTGTTTTTTCCCCTTTTGATATCGAACACAAAGTGGGTTTTTTTTGTGGCTTGATAAGAAGCACACTCATGAAATTAATTTGCTGGGAATCTAAAAATGTGTATATGCCTATCTTATTTCTCTGCTGTCAGATAAATCATAAGTCTAGCTTGATAGCACGTGCCCAGTTCTTGTGTAGCCTCTCGCTCTCTCTTTGTGATGCCTGATGACCTGAAATGCAGTTTGTTCATCCTTCAGTTTTATTCAAGTTAAGTGGTGTTGCCAGGTAAGGGATGAGCTGGAACAGTTATTGGATGACGATGATGATATGGCAGATCTTTACTTGTCAAGAAAAATCACAGGAGCCTCCACTCCTGTAAGTGGTTCTGGTGTTCCTAATTGGGCTCCCGCTTCTCCAACAATTGGTTCAAAGATATCCAGAGCAAGCAAGGCAAGCGCAGCAACCATACATGGAAATGAGAATGATGTTGAGGAGCTAGAAATGTTACTCGAGGTCACATACTCCTATTTCTCCATACTGATGTGTTTTGAAATTCTATTACAAAACTTTCAATATCTTTTTTTTTTGGATATTGTTACCCTATGCAGGCATACTTCATGCAAATCGATGGTACATTAAACAAGATGACTACAGTAAGTGTGTAGTTAAATTCTGCCTTTTCAAATACTTGAACTCCATTTGAAGAAAAATTAGTCGCAACAAACTGTGTAGCTACTCCTTTATGCAGAAAGTTACAGAGTTTCCATGCATTGGTAAAATAAGAATCGTTGTGACCTCATTTGCAAATGTCGAAATAGCCCCTTATTATTTAGTTCCCAAGCAATATTACACTTGAGTTGAGTTTACGAACAATTTGGTAGCCTCGCAGCAAGCTGTTTGGATAGCATATTTTTCATGACATTATGGTTTGCTTTCATAGTATCTGTTATTAACCTGAATCTAATAGTCGCATAGGTTGGCCTCCAAAATATGCTCTCCTGCACTAGCTACAGATATCTATAACTTTATTCAATCCCTATCCAGATATATTCAATGTAAAACTGGAGTCTTAGTGGTCAATCTGTAGCAATATGGATAAATAAAACTTCAGAACTTCGATGAAATTAATATGTTTTGCCTCATACCAGTGCACCCAGCCGAAATAGTTGGGAGACTTGGTCTTATGATTTAGTGCAATTTCCTCTTTGCTTGTTTTTATTTGATGATTTATATTATCTGTCTCCTGTAACATAAAATTATTAATTGGGTGGGTCCAAATATCATTTACATTTCCAGTTGAAGTAACAGATTGATAATTTTCTCAGCTGCGTGAATACATCGATGACACGGAGGACTATATCAATATTCAGGTATTGCTTAACTGGTGAATTATTTTAAGAAACTGACTACTATATTATAAACAAACCGCCCAAATAAGTGGTCACTTTTCTGTCGGCAGCTTGACAACCATCGAAATCAGCTTATTCAGGTAAACTGGTCAAGTTTTCAGTACCTTCATTTTAGAAGTATGGAACATGATATAATTTATGTGGGTGTTTTAGTATAAATTCTGATATGTCCTTCTTTCCTTTGCTGTTTTTTGTGTCTGATTGTAGTTAGAACTGTTCTTGAGTTCCGGCACAGTTAGCCTGTCGCTCTATTCACTAGTTGCTGGAGTATTTGGCATGAACATACCCTACTCTTGGAACAATGACCATGGATATGTGTACAAATGGGTAAGCTGGCCAGTGAATAAAAGACAATTATGGATGATATCCCTCTACATTGATCTTTGCCCTACAACCTAATGTTTGCAGGTGGTTATCATTTCCGGTCTGGCTTCCGCTTTCGTGTTTATTTTCATCATCGCCTATGCTCGCCACAAAGGTCTTGTTGGATCTTGATCCGCTTAGAAGTACCTAACCCTGGAGTTGGATATCGAAATATGCCTAATCCAAATTTGACCTGCCCTTTCAAGTCCATTGAAAAGAAGAGACCATGAGCTCCAGTTATTCAAGTTATGAACAAGATTTGGGAGCTTTCACTTACTCGAATCAGTTACTGGAAGATTCAAGTGGAGAGACGTCTTTGTGCCCACAAGATGTAGCTGAACGGTGGAACTAGAGAAAGTGTGGCAGTGGCTCATTCGATTTTTTCTTTGATCTTTCATTTCTTCATTTTCGTTACTAAAATTGGGCAGCTGAAGAATCTGTTGCATGCTGGACCATCATGCTGATTGTTGTACTGACTGAAGGCCTTTTACTATAGTAGTCACATTGTCATGGCAACTAGTTCAAATTCTCCGATTCATTCATCGGATAAATCTGAAAGTAGAGTAGCTCCTCACCCAACAACTAATCTCAAATTTTTTACTCACTGAAAAAAAAATTCTATAATGTAACATAATTGAGATTTGAATCATGAATGTTTGATTAATTTACTAAACACCATGCTTGGAGGGCCTATAAGCTCTCTTAGGTCTTCATAAAAGAGGAAGAATATCATGTCCTATAAACACCATGCTTATAAACTAATCTCAAATTTTTTATCTCACTGAAAAATAATATTCTATAATGCAACATAATTGATGCTGCACCATTGAAGGGCCTATAAGCTCTCTTAGGTCTTAATAAAAGAGGAAGAGTCATGTCCTTCAATCTCTTATAATCTCTCCAAGGTTTGAGAGTTAGTCACGTTCTAAATCTACACAATTCATTTATCAACATTAAGACAAATGACAATAAATTCATATATCAAATAAATGAATATATACAAGCAGGGCAGCTGGTAATAATAATAGTGATAATAATATCATTCTCTTTCTTGAAATGTGAAAAAAGTATGATCACAGAAAGAATTAACCCGTCATTATATTAAAGGAAACAAATGTTGAACATCTAATAGTACAACAGTTTCAGACAATATTTGGAGCCATCACTTTACTAGCTCAAAACATTGTTGACATAATAATCAATGAAAGGCTAGTAACAACACATTTTGACTATCAATCAGAAATGAGATCTGTTCTTATCAATCAGACGAGAGGAAGAAATGAATAGTTAGCACAATCTGGAAATCTTTGCACCTAAACGACGACTTTGTAGGAATACAAATGGATATTTGGCTAATGTTACAACCAACCACCATGGACGTTCCTGCAAAGCATTGAATCAAATTGAACTTCCAGATGAATAATATACAAAAATTCAACTAAGTTCAGATATCTAAAGTCCAAGACCAAGCCTGAAAAATCAATTCCATAGACAGAAGAGACAAGGTTCCATGCATGGCAAGGCCAACTACAGGTTTGCATGATAAATAGTTTGGGCAGCTTCCTAACCTACAATTTTAAGAAGAAAAGTTCGCATCTATATTACCTCTGCAACGAGAGTGTATAAATGGTTATAGAAAATCCCAATCTTCTTTTGACATGTCAAGAACTTCTTCATGATCATCCACAAACTTTATCTGTTAGAAAATATACAATAAGATTTAAGGACATATTGCTTGGCTTTCCTTACTGAGCAAGCAAATGCAATCCTTACAGTGTGCTTTCCGGAGATATTATCAAAATCAGAAATAAATCCTCCTATATACCTGAAATAAAAGAGCAAAACAATAATAATAATTATGATTTCAGGGAAATGTACTTTTGTTAGAGTAGAAGATCTAACGATAGAAGGGGATGAAAGAAAAGATTAATAAGTGTAATAAGAAACGATTTATTTGATTTGAATATTAACAGTAACATAATTCTTACATAAAATAGAGCTCAATAGAGATGATTCATGAAGTTGACCGCAAAATAGTTAAAACAAATACAACTTGATACATTAATGCAGTTTTGTTATACTTAATAACTGTTTATATTGCAAAGGCACAAATATATGATCATTTTCTATAAAGAAGCATGGGCTGCCTGGTAAAACAAATATTAATGCAGGTTGCCGAAAGAAAAGTGTCTTACTGCATATTGCTTTCAAGCATGAGAAGTTCAAACAAGCAAATGATAATGCAAATCTTTTGAATTTTTTTTTAACTTTATGCCAGCAGTAGCTTTGACATCATCTATGCAAAAATTACATGTATTCTAAATAAAAACAGTAGGCAAGAGACATGAAATACACATGAACCGGATTCTAGAAAACTAGTGCGCAGAGAAATATCAAACATATTCCATTATGACAATCTGCAAGTTATGTCTCACAAGATCAGCAACTAATAATTGCATTTAATATGGTATCAACTATCAAGCAACATATAATATGTTTGAATCTAGTCAATGTCAATATCTAAAAAAACAGTCCTATACTAAGGTATATGTACAGTTCTAGATCTTCTATGCTTCAACATTGCACAGAGAAATGCTGAATGGTAGCAAAGTCAGTATCTATTTAATATAATTGCCTAGAAAAAATAAATTTCATATAATATGTTCATTTAAGCATCCACCCTGTCGGAGCACCATCATGAATAACAAAATAAATCACAATAGATCATTGTCCAACCACTGCTGGAGCATTGCTAGTATAAACTTGAGCATCTCGGAGTATCAGGATTCATTAAGTAGGGTTTATGTAAGCAGAAGATGCAAAACCAACTTAGTTGACTATGTAGAGTAATGCCATAAGTGATTTTCTCTGGCACCTATGACAATACTGTATGGTTCTGAAACTAACTAGGGGATTGAAGTGTAAATGCAAAATTGGACTCTTTCTTAATAGCATAAACTTTCAAACTAAGTGAGCTAATGGATTGAATTTAACATTGTTGCTTCAAAATATACCTAAATGTAACCTAAATTTTTTGTAGTCCAGTTAATCTAAACTTGAAGCTAATAAAAGTGTAGGAAAAGCCTAACAGAATGAGTGCTAGAACCAATATTAAACTATATATATATAAAGAAAAACATCAATCTCAGTTGTCTAAAAGATATTCTCTTGATCTTAATTACCCTTAAAGTGAACACAATAGCAGGAATAGAAATGAAGGAAATGTGTGTATTAGGTTTTGCCAACCAGTATGTTCTCAAAACATTTCTGGCTTGTATCACCAGAACAAGAAAATACACAATCATATGTCTAAAGCAGGAATTAAAGATAATATTATATAGAAGGTCAGCAGGAGGTTATTAAAAAAAACAAAGTTAGGATAAACCTCTTGTCACTTGGAAGCCATACACGAACAAGCTCCCCAATACAGTTCTCATTCTTGGATTTCCTTCTTTGATCTCCTGAACTTGAACTTTCTGATTTTCACAAGGAACAAAAGTATAATATGGCATATTTGTCATATAAAAAGATATTTCAAGAAGACATTAACTTACTGGGTTTATTTCCTAGCTTCTGCCTACAGTTACGAGTTCCACACAAACAAACTTGATCTGCTCCGAATTGAACAAATCTGGGCATTTTATCAGATGAATAAATCTATGAGATAAAAAGAAAAAAAAATCATCCATGGGAAATTACATCAAAATGAATAAAAGTTGGACTAAATGCTAACACAATGTTATTAAAGAAGTAAGTGCAAGAGGCTAAAAAACTACTGCCAAAGTAACTGAACATACTGATAATCATAGGTCACTTCCTCGCCTTTTCTTATGTCACGACGAGCAAAGATCCCAACCCTAGTTTCTCCATCAGCTCTCCTTTATATAAAATGGAATGGAATACAATTTTGTATCATGATAGAAGAATCACAATAAAGTAATGAAATGGAGGATAGTATATAACCATTTCTGCATCTCAGTATTAGGCTCGCAACTGTGGTTTATAAACCTTGATTTATTTCCTTTGTATGTAGCATCAATCACCATATCATGATTAACCTCACACAAGTAGAAGTTGGTATCTCTTCGATCTTTCATTTTCCAAAGTCTTTCTTCACATGCTTTGTCATCCAAAACTATAGAACATCAAAAAGATGAGTCAAAGACTTCATATCACTTGATCCTTCTTTCTTATTAGGAAAAGGAATGGAGACAGAAAGCAAAAAAAGGGAAATGTCACCTTCTCCAACATACTCAATCACAAAGTCCCCTTGTTTTATATCTTCCTCTGATACCAAACCAAAACCACATTTTTCTGTCTAAATAACATATTATTTGTAAGTTTTATCAACAAGCAAAATGCTCACATAGCACATAGACATACAACTGAAATAAAAAATTTCAGCTATTTAACCAATTAACAGCTAAGTGTATACAATAAGCTTCTTGCTAAATCATGAGGATTGTGCTAGAATTTAATGGAACTAACAAAGAAACGTGGAATTAGCTTGATACACCACCATAACCAAGGTGATTGGTGATCTCAACAAGTGAACATTGTGGAAACTCAGAGCTCAGCCTGAAATGAAAGGCTGTGAAGCGAAAATGGTGGAAGTGCAGGAATGCTAGGTTAAATAGCAGAAAATGACAGTAGACAATATAAGCTATTTTTCTTGCAATTCTTTTTCTTATTTCTCTCTTTATTTCGTTTTTCCTCTATCTGATCTTCTTCTTCTTCCCTGCCTCTACCTCACCCTCCACCGCCAAGTCGAACAGCTAGCCTACACCAACCTGTATCATGTTTCGGCACAAGGCACTGGCGCAAAACCATCCCAATCTAGGATCGAAACCGATACATATTTCAAGGCTTGTAAAATTGGCATCTGATTGACCATTTGGAACTAGAATTTCCTAAGTGTTAGGAAAGGCATTTAACTATTATCAGGTTCAACTGAAATGACAGTTATCAGCTATATAACTAGGCAGCCCAAGCATCACTCCTGAGACTTTTCTCAACAGCCAGTAACTATTTTGCTTTCCTGCATTTTTGGTGTTAGTTGCTACTTTTCAACATAGTATAATAAATTCTAAAGAATATGACACCATAAGTATATAACATAAATAGCCAAGATAAATTAAGATGTCAATTTTTTTTTCAATAATCACTCATTCAGCAATGCAAACTACACATCTAAACCTGCTCTTCCATGTAATTCATAATAGTTCAGTGAATGATATGATGAAAGTAGATTATACCTGTACAACTTTCATTTTCTTTTGTTCTCTGTATTGAAAAGATTTGTTAAGGCACTTATCACCACATTTGCAACTAGATGAGCAACAAGAGAATAGCACCCTGAAGAAATAATTATGGAGGAGATGAGCAGTATAATCCTATTGAACTCTGTAAATATGTTAGGCAGTTATCCACTTGCAGCAAAAATTTAGAATAGTAATTATTTGGTTTACAAAGTTGCAAAAGGTACAAAGTCACAAAATTGATAAATGCTAGAAGGTTTCAATAACTCAAAATGAAGCTGCTCACCCACAATGGCAGTCTCCACCACAGACAGTCGATGATCCTGATAATGGAGTACAGGAACAAAAGATTCCATCATCCTCAATTCGCCTTTTGGTGAGATAGAAATCTTGTCAAAGTCAAGGTCGCCAATTCATCAACAAAATTAAAAGAATCAAATACCTCAAAAGACTGCTATATTTTATGCTCATCATGCTTCAAACAACTGACACCTTACATACAGCAGTAATTAACAAGTATGCAAAGCAAATCTACATGTAACAAGGATACTACGCTTTATGCTGATATAAGGAGCAGGTTTCCCTTTCTTCAGCCATGTTGGAAGATCAAAATCAGCTTGATCATTAAGCTCCTCAGATAATTTCTCAAATATCTGTTCAATGCTTTGTCTTTCATCTTTCTGTTTTCGAGTTGAATATCAAAGAAACAGAAAAGAAATGAATTTCCAAAATATCTCTGATTGGAACAATCATAAGCACCAAAGCTTTATTTACTATCAGCAAACAGTCAGTATAAGGAATTATAACACATATAACTTAAAAGCCAGTATCAATTTAAAATTAACAAAAACAACAAAAAATTAATTCTCTTTTTGATTGCAACTGATCTGGCTAATAAAAAGTATCCATGTCCCACAAAAGTTACAGATGCATTCAAAATATCAGAAGTAGCAAGTAGAAAACGAATTTCTGCATTGAGGCTCCGCATAGTAATTTTAGGAGTCAATGTGTAAGGCAACAACTATGAATCATGTGCACATGTACTCAGGCATGTGTAACGAATTTATGTGAGGAAGGACAGAACAAAGTAGTGTTTATCAAAAGGAGAAGAAAATTAGAATCAACTCTCTCAGGATATTGAAATGAAATAGACAAGCAAGGAATGTCATGCAGTAGTTTCAGATGAATCTGCATTGAAGCAAGAAAACCTATTTCTCTATTTCTCTTATAAATGGCTCTAACTAGAAGTACTAAATCTCCCTCAACACCAAGAATTGTAGTTCATAAGCATAAGAAGGTACTCATACTAAATGGACAGAACAGGTTCTGAGGCATTGATTACTAAAATAAATGAAAATTTCATTTGACATGGAAGAGATTGAAGAATCATTTCTCTTTCCACATTTTATATTTAGGTTTCACCTATGATGCATTGAGACAACATAACCCTTTCTCAGAATCTTGATTTACCTACTTTAAGGCATGCCTTTAGAAAAATCACATTATTGCAGTGGCAACGAGCATGTGACTTAGTTTATTTGTTAGTTGCAGTTGAAGATATGATATAACGTGTAAGAACTAAGAAATGCAGAAAAGGGTTACTATTAGAATGAACATTGAAGAGCACAGCAAATGCAATCAGTAAATAGAAAGTTCCCAACATACTATGACATTATGAATAGCAGATTAAACAAAAAATACATCTAACTTAAGTTGAGAATGCCATACTTCATCCCACCTCTATCCGTTTCTCTAGAATGTCTTTCCAGTAAATCAACTTCCATGTTTAGATAGGCAAACTTTATTAGTCCGTAGTGTGCAAGAACAAAGGTTTCTAATTTCTAGTCCCCATAATTTCACAGGTATGCTTCTAACCAGAAAACAAGCAAGGTGGTCTACATGCAATGGTCATTTTCCTTGGCAAATGATTAAGACGGTGATGTATTTCTCCGCATTACACCATTAAGAAACCCTCTGATGCCCGAAATTAACTAAATGTTACAGAAAGATCAAAGAGATTCAAATCCCTTTAATAAGTGAAAAGGTAACCATCAGCTACTGAAGCAAACTAGCAAAGGGGCTTCATACAGAGTGAACTCCGATCGAAAACAAAGACAGAACTTTCACTAAGGAATTGGATAAATGATGCAACAAATGGGCATAATGGAAGTAAGTCATTATCCCAAAATAAATTTAATGCTCTACTGGTTGAAAGCAAAAGGATAACGATAAACAAGTGAAAAGAAACAAGAGAAATTAAAAAAAAAAAATCAAAGAACTAATCAAGAGAAGCACCGTTTCGTTGAGACACATCATGAAGATCTTCTTTCGTGTGTGCCTGCAATTAAAGGTAATGGCTAATAGAACAGTGCTCTATTTTGAAGAGAAACGGAGAACCGAAGCCGTCTACAGAGCCATATGGCATCGGACACATGCTACGTTTCCTTTTTCAAGACTTAAGGAAACTCGCAGTGACAAGAAACTGAACAAGAAATCCGAAATGGAAATTTACTAACAAAATAAGTTTGGACAAGAAACTGGCAAACAACTAGACCTCAAAATGCAACAAGTCTTTAGCTTCAGTAGAAGAAGACGAGTGCGATCAGGTAATTTCCCAAATCAAGAAACCTAACAAAGCAAGATCCTCCCCGAGTCTCTAACCTGCGCGTAGAAGACCTAAATCGCGAAAAGGAAGGAAAACCGACCGCCGATGCAACAAAACCTAGTGAATCAAAGGCGGGAAGCACGAGCGAGGAACAAGACCTTGGGATCTCGAAGGAAGGTACCTTGATCTTGAGGGCGGGCATGGCGAGCGCCTTCGGAGCGAAGAGCAGAGGAAGAGGACGGAGGCGAAGAAGGCAAATGCTCTCGAGCGGGGGCAGTGGGAGGGAAGACAGCCAAATCAATTCCATTTCACATCCGGACTCGGATCCGTCTCGGACTCTATTCATTTCAACTCAAAGATCCGATAAGCAATTTTCGAGGTAGCCGTGCTGCGGAGATCATCGTCGGTCGGCCCCAAACTGTAGCGGCTGCCGCCGGAAGAGGAGGAGGAGGAGGAGGAGGCGGCGGCGGCCGACGCGAGGCGTGGAGGAGACGAGCGTACGGCGGCCCGGCGCTCAGCCTCCGCCGCAGCTGGCTTCCCTCGCTCCGCCATCAACGGGGAAAAGCTTATCGGATCTTTTATCCTCTCGAGCTCATCGGATTTTATTCATTTTCGTAAAGGTCCGATAAGCTTTTGACGATTGACCTGACCGGGTTTTTTGTACTTAAGACCCTAGAATTTATTATTTTAGAGTTTTGGGAAAGAGTTTATTATTTGTTATTTAGAATAAATAAATAAATTGTAATATCTAACGATAAGAAAATTATCACCCATGAACAACAACAACAGCAGCAACCAATTAGAAAAAAAAAAGTTAAATAACTATAAATTCAAAAGTGAATGAAAGATTTTCATAACTTTGGTAGCATCTTTTCAATATTTTTTTTAGTAAAAAATAGAATCCACCATCCCAACAGTCCCTCACGAACGATCCCACGATAATCTGTGAAAAGATAAATTAAGAAGTTGAAATTGACCACGACAAAGGAAAACATTGAAGATCTATTTGATGGTGGCATTTGGGTGCACCTCAAGCTAACTATTATCAACCTTCTTGCAATCTCCTTTTCTTACTGTTCAAACAGGAAATTCCAATTTCAATATTGCCGATGCAATCAAATACCCAATCATAGAAGTATAGTTCAGTCGTAGTCTCTGCGGCAACGTCAAAATCCTTCCTCAATCCGACCATTTCCGACACCATCATCCATCAGCCTTGCTAGTCATGTGATCGAAGTTCTTCGCGAAGACTTCGGGGGCAATGTACCCTGGTGTTCCGCGAGGATATGTCATGGGCACAATGCTCTCTTTTGTGTGACACAATTTGCCAATCCAAAATCCGATATCTTTGGACAGAAATCTTTGTCTAAGAGAATGTGGCGAGGCTTGATGTCGAAGTGGACTATTCTTTTGCACCCTCGATGTAGGTACTCAAGGCCTCGCGCAATGCCCATTGTGATATCATATAGCTTCTCACAATCAAGGAGTGTTGTTGCACCATGTTTGTCAGCGTAAATGAACCTCTCTTAAGGATCCATTTGACATGAATTCATAGACTAGAGCCCTCTTCGATCACTGCAAGCAAAAGCCTACCAAGCCGGCTACATTGACATGGGATGTTGCACTAATACTCACTACCTCATTCAGAAACTGTTCGAAGTTTCCGATGGATTCATTTAGGATCTTCACTGCCACTCGGTGACTGTTTCGGAGAGTCCTCTTGTACACAATGCCATATCCACTTTGTCCTAGTTTGCAGCTGAAGGATTTGGTCATCTCCTTTACTTCAGAATACTTGTATCGTTTAGGCAATGACGATACTAGATCATTGAGAATGGTTTCTACCTTTTGATATTCTTCGCGTGATGCTTCTTCTTGCGATAGACTTTTGCAAGCACAATCAGGCAAATCAAGAACCCTAATAAACCTGCAGCTGCTGTAAAAGAGTAGTGATTATTGAGCAACAGTGTCATTGTTTGGTCAGTTGCAGACTTATGAATTTGCTCAGAACAAGAATTATAATCATCCTGAACAATGAAGACAAGATATACAAGAATCAAATGCATACTGATTATTAGGGTCAAAGAATACATTTAGATCCATATAATTATCAATCGATTTGGTTTGATTTTATCGGCATGGGAATAAAAATTCTGAAGGAAAATCTTTAATGGTGATGATTACATATTCAATGTCTTTGTTGCATCTTAAAGTAAAATTACTATTAAACCATCTTAATACTTGTTGTGAGAACATAATCAAGTCTAGAGTAATTTCTCTAACAATTTTAAAGCATACGATGAAGAAAAAGATTACAACTATTCTTGAGACCATATGTTATGATTTGGTGAAGTTGAATAAATTTGCCGATACACTATAATCATGGATAGACTAGAATTTATTGTATTTTACTGACTCCCAGAAAATCGTAAAAACAATTACTTGATATCGAACAGGATTTACATGAACCAACTCTACGAAATAAGAAATTTGAATATAAACATCGATCAATGTTAGTATTTACCTTGGCGAATCGACATGAACCAACTCTGCTAAATACAAAAAATGTCGATCGATGCTAGTATTTACCTTGGTGAAATGAAAGTCGAAGAAACCGTAGCGTCTGAGCTTGGATACTGGTCATTAAGCAATCATGATTCAGTGAACTGTTTGTTCAACAAGTCATCATTTCACCATTCTTCCGTTCTAAATCTCTCTAAAAAGTGGCAATATCGAGCAAATTCAGTAAGTAAAACTGTTCAACATTTAGGAAAGAGCTGAAAAGGCATTAGTCGAGAACCAATATTGCATTGAACTCACCAGTCTCTGTTTTAATTTCCTGATTGCTTTCTCTCTTTCCAGTGCGAAATGTTTCAAGGACTGTAGATGTAAAGAGACAAATCATCAAAAACAATGCATAACTAAGGAAAAAGAAGAGTAAAGAAGCAAATGCTGATCATTACTCCACGACGCTGGATCTCAATTGATCTTTGTAATGCTTCTCTTTTAGTCAGAATATTGTTAGACAGCTGCAATGGACGAGCGTAGTTCTTTCCACGGTAGATAATTATTGCATGGCTT
The DNA here is from genome assembly GCF_044706935.1 of Curcuma longa. Taxonomy (NCBI): domain Eukaryota; kingdom Viridiplantae; phylum Streptophyta; class Magnoliopsida; order Zingiberales; family Zingiberaceae; genus Curcuma; species Curcuma longa. The sequence goes on along the minus strand of NC_133870.1, from coordinate 5,549,943 downwards.
GTTCTAAGTTTCTCCACAGCAATCAGTATCCCACCACTCTCCACTTCAAGCAATCTTGCAGAATAATTAACGTGGTACTTTGCCTTTTGCTTGGTAATTACTTTCACAACTTCTCTATGTTTCCAGTGCTGATGAATACTTCCAATTACCCCGCTATAGATTCCACGCCTACCTGAAGAACTTTACATACTTAGAATCTTGATACAAAAGTATCATTTGTCCATTATTACAGCAGTCAGTAGCAACATAAAATTTGAAACAAGAAAATTTCTAGAATTGCAGAATTGAGTTGCTAAGGCCAGTAGTATTTTAGTAAAATATGCAATTAAGTTGGTGTGATTGTTTATACCTAGCAATATAACTTCATCCATGGCCAAGCCAATTTTACGAAAAGCCTGCCTCTCCTCTACCGTCAATATTTCCTGGTCTGCAACTTGGTCTGAAGGGCACCATGACAAACTAAGCTTGCTCAACAATTGATTGGATTTCTCAATCTTCTGATTAAGCTATCATAATGAGAGAAAAAGTTAATCAGCAAAGTCAAATTCATTGATAGTATAAATTAATTTACAAGTTAGATCGCATACAATGAAAAGCCTACGCTCATTGAGCCTTAGTTCCTTCTCCAGCTTTTCCTTTTCAGCTTCAATTTGAACTTGACGTCTATGATTCTTAATGTTAACTCTGGCATGATTTGTTTGAATGTCTTGAAATTCCATGTGTGTACCGGTACTGTTAGAACTGAGTGTGGTGTCCATTGTACGGGTCGAGTTTGTGGAACTGACTCGAGCTTCTTCTTCCTTGAGAAGTTCCTTATCAAGCTCTGCTTCTCTCTCGTCAATAAGATTAAAAACTCCATCTGGGAGAAAATCTTTGCCTCTGTATAAAATGATAAAGAACTTGTTTCTCAATATCAGAACTCCACCTGTGAGCCGCTGCATTATTATTCACAAAGATGTATCCATAAATGACTTCCATACGTTGCAGTTATGAGCAAAAACCAGGGTTTTAAATAACATTGATCATAATTAACATTGAAGGAAACAGGAAAATCAATGGGATTCTATGTAGAGCTATCCAGGGATTACAAAATTTGAACTCCTATGTAAAATAGCTAGTCACATTCGTGAGAAAAATTAATGCAATCTAAATAATGAATAAATATATTCCTTATTTATTTAATTATATCTAACACTGAGGCTTTGTTATTCCAATTATCAGATCTAGTTATTAGCATTTACAGGATGTAAAGACGATTGAGAGACTTCCATAGTATAATGATTTAGCATTAACCTTATTAACGTGAATAGGAAGTGAGACAACAAGCAGAAAACAAAGTCCTAGAAGATGCAACTAATGTGCTAAGGAAAAAAGTGTGAAGCAAAATCCAGTGAGTAAAGAAGATAGATAAGGCAGCTCTACAGATCAATATAGTTATTTCCAAGTTAAATTGTTTATGTAATCTTGCCTGTTTGGAAAGACTAGGAATTATTGAAACTGTAAGGCCCTAAATTTTCAGTCACTGACATCGTACAATAAGAGCGTGAAATATTAGAACTCCTGTTCTGAAAGCGGTAAAATCTTCTTTCAGAAGATGCATACTCTTTGTAGAACAAATAGATAATAACAATCTGAACATTCAAATGCACACCAAAAGAAAATTATACCTTTATTCTATATATAACAAATATAGAATTTGCAATAAAACATCAATAAACTTGCCTTGAGCTCCAATGACATTTGCTCATTGTTGGTATTTTGAATTCCTATTTTGATTGCAATCTTAGCTATGCAGCTTTTCTTCCAGAGCTTTATTATTGAAGAAGCCAAGCCTTGAAGTTTTGTGTTTCTACCTTTCAACAGAAGAAAATCTTGTTACTTCTTTTTTTATATAAATTATGCTCATAAAGAATGATATCTTCTGAGTAGTCAACAGTTATTTCCAAATTTTCAATATTACCACTACGCATTATATGAACACATCATTACACTTTCCTATTTTTATGCAATACAAATATAATCATATTAATCATATAGTTGAAAGTGGAGGGATTGGAATTGAAAAAACATATGGAATACTACCAATCTCCAAAGGGATGCATATAGTTTACCCTATTTACAATTAGTGCCAGCACATTGATAGAAGCAAATACTAAGTAATATGCAAAAAAATATAAATTTATAAAAGCTTTCTAGGTCCAAAACAGAATTAACAATAAGAAAAAAGGAATTGGGAATTATATTAAATGAATTGAAAACAAAGGATGTTCAGACTCCTGACAATATTGTTATATTGTTACATTTGGTTCTATTATGCTTAGAATATAAAGGATATTTTGGTCCAAAAGAAATAAAATTGAAATTACAAGAAATATTGTCAACAAGAAACCTCTTACAAATTTTGATGGTATGCATCAAAAATAAATTTACCATTTGGTTCAAGATAATAAATTAAATATGGAATAACCGCGAAAATTATAAATAGTACAATTGTTGTCATTATTTGTATTAAATAATAAGATATTTGTTTCAGAAACTTAGGTAAGAATAATAGAAATTTGGAGCGGGACATGAAACAAGGTAAGCTCATTCCTATGTGTTCTGTTACTGAAGAAATGTGTTAAAGTGAATGTGGTGGAGGTTAAACTCCCTTATATATTGGATAAAGGATGACAAATTTGACCATTCCTTCTCAAGAAATCTTATAACATTTTGAACCAAAGCAGCCAAACGAGCAAGAATAACATGAAGTGCATACATATAAAGAACAAAGAAGCTCAATGTCTATGGGAGTAATTACCAAGAGCAAAATGTGTGGGTAAAGAACGGGCAAGTTTCCGCAAATAGGTCAACTCATCATCTGCTAGCTTTACTCTTATACCAGGGGGACGCATCCTGAATGGAGGCCTGAAACCAGGAACAACTTCTGGGAGCATGTCAGCATCCACTGGCAGTGGCGTTCGCCACCACCAGTCAACAAACCGGGGACCTAATCCATCCAATAATCTGTTTGCTTCTCTCTCATAAAGAGATCCTTCAACTGGATGTTGAGTTTCATAATTCTTGTTGGTTAGATAAATATTATTTTCCATATCCTTCATTATTCCACCAGAGTTTGCTGAAAAAATAGCATGATTACTGTAAAATATGCCAAGATTCACTTGATCAACAGCATTATGGCAATTAGGGGTATCAAGAATCATTCCATATTTTTCTCCCCTATAGATAACTAGGAAATCTCTCTTTATCCATACAACCAAACCTCCAGTCTTTGTCTGTCAAATGTATGAGAAGTTTAAATATATGTTAAAGCAGCAAACATAACAAATCAGCTAATAACTGTCAGTCACCCACTTTGGCAAACTAAATCTTATCATAAGCAGAGTACAAAGATAATAATCATAGTAAAATAAAAAAGTTCAGAAAGGTGCATAATCAATATTATGATTAAGGAGACATAGACAACAATGCCAGAAATAAGCGAGAGATGGTTAAGGAGTATGTAGCTCTGATAGACTAATAATTTAGTAATCCAAGTAACCTTGTAATTGCACATAGATAAATCTAACATATTGTGTCTGAAATTATTGAAATTAAGTTAACAGATGTTCATTTTATATCTAATTATTTATTAATCTGACTTCCGACCATTTTTTTGGGCTTTGAACAGAGACAGGTAAGCAGAATATCAATATTAGGAGTAATGATATGATACAGGAAAAGAAAAAAAAAGAAAGAAAAGGAACAATGCAACTAAGAACAACTTAGCAAAACTCTCATGAGCTTAAAGGATTCTGTTGAAGCTAGGAGGCCTCACACCCATTGGTGTCCCATGAACAAATGTAGTGATATTTATATAAATGTAAATTGGTCCATTTCCTAACAACTTAAGCTTTACAAGTAAGTTATTAGCCAATCAATTTTAACATGGTATCAGAATAAAAGGACTAAGGTTAGAATCCTGTTTGTTTCAAAAATAAAATAAAAATGATGGGCATGTGGAGGCATGTTAAAGCTAGGAGACTCCACACCTATTGATCCAATACGGACAAGTGTGGTGATCATTTATATAAATAAGATCACTTTTTAACAACTTTAGGTTTTGAAATAAGTTATTAGCCCATTGACTTTTGCTATTAGCATTTGGAATAAGTACTTAGCCAATCAACTTTACCACATGTTGTTAGCTTTTGAAATAAGTGTTTAGCCAATTAATTTTAACAAATTCAACAATATTGACAAGAAGAGAACTGCAATTGCACAAGAAATAAATGCGGTTCTAGATAATAGGTCTTCCATATAAATGGCATTGATAACTATATGTTCCTGGAAACTCCTTATCACAAGATATGGATTGAATTACTGGACCATAGACACAAATAGATAAAGTTGCAACTGTTGTCAAACAAATTATGTCCTGGGGAGAGGCATTTGGATTGAAAGGATTGATGTAGACCCTGAAATTTATTGGCTAAGGGGGTAGAGCTTGCCCAACGTTCCCTCCATAAGTTAATGGGCAGCTATTACCTCTTCAGTAATGGAGGCCAACGATGGAAACCCAACTACGCATACATATTCAAATGGTCAAAACCCTTGCATCGGCGCCCGCCTCAAAACTCCCTTTTGAGAGAAATATGCAATACCAATCCAAGGTTCGCTCCTTTTGAAAAGTTTCCACCGCCACTTCCTAAATCTAACTGTGTAACAAAATTCCATAAAATAACTGGATGGAAGAATGCAGAAAAGTAATAGAGTAGAGAGATTCACATTGCTATATGAACGGAGAGAAAAAAAAAAGTAAATTTTGAATTAGAACACACTCGAAAGGCACCACTGACCTCAACAATTTCCCTAGCTCTGTCCATGTTTCGCCGGAGGGGCTCCACAATCCTAACCATGACAAGCTCATCCTTCCTCCAACCCCGCTGAATCTCCTCCACCACCACTTGCGTCACGCCAGCTTTCTTGGCCTTCACCCACTTCTTCATCTTCTTTGCTTCGCCTCGCAGTCGAAAGAGTAAATCAGGAGCAAGCACCAATTCCGCCGCCGTTATCTCCTTCACCTTCTTCTCTCTCCTAAACACTATCTTATCCTCCTCCACCGAAACCCACGGAATCCTCCGACCGCCTCCAGAATCTCCTGTCCCAAGTGGGATGTCGAGATCCACTACCTCCATCCCGCCAGAAACACCGGAAGAGGTCGGTTTCTCGTCATCCGCCTCCAGCGAATGGAGCTCGCGGAGGCTCTTGACGTTTCTAATAATTCCGAGCATAGCATAGCGACTCCGACCTCCTCTGACTTTTTCAGTGAGGTCCCTATCGGCGCGGCCATCGTTCTTGTGCTTCCTCCTGGCGCTTCTACGGGGGCTCGAGGGGTCCAGGACTTGGTCCCGGGGGAGGACAAGTGGGGAGGACATCCACGGAGCGGTGGGCATCTTGAGCGCGTCAGATCCGTCGGGGAGGATCCATGAAGGCACAGCGGAGGGTGGCCGGTCCTCTCTCTCGCTGGCCGGCGAAGGGACGTCCTGCTGGGCGGAGGCGAGCAGGCGAGGAGGCCGGAGGCTGTGAGGACGAAGGGCGAAGGAGCGGAAAGAGGACGAAGGGATCGGGAGGAAGGAGAAGAAGGCGGAAGAAGGACGAGGAGACGGAGGCGGCAGCATCATCACCGGCGAAACGAGGTCGACTCTCGAAAATATCAAAGGGATCCCAAGCAACTAGAAGGCTTAGGTGAGGTAACACCCATGAAATGGGCCGGCCTGTTTAGGGCCCATCAGATAATAGACCCGAGATGAAATTAACTCATTAGTTAAGTAATCGGTTAAAAATCAAATTGATCGAGGCCGATTCTTCTGTAAAAAGAAGGAATCAGTCACCCTAACGGGCCCAGACGATCGGCTTCACGACTATCTATGAGGAGGTAAATCAAGAAATTACAGTTGACCACGACGAATAAGAGTATTGCTCGATGTTCCTATTGAGATCCGCTTTTTGGATGCGCCGACTCTTCTCAGCACCACACTTGGACGGGCTTAGATGAGAAAGGGATCACGGAGCTTCTAGGACCTGCGCTCACAACAATCGTGAGAAGGAAGGTCAGGGGTTGCCCTGGCGCGACCACTCCGATGCTTAAGTTAGTTCGTGAGGGAGGAGGAGGAAAACGAGAATGAAAAGTGAGAATTATGAGATTGCATACCTTCCTCCAGATACAGAACCAACCTTATATATGAGTCTGAGAAGTCATGTCACATCATGAGTATGGTTGATGTCCCATCATAGGTATGAACTTGTTAAAAGACATAGTATATTCAGAGTATATGTCCCATCGTTGACTTGTACCTGAGGGGTCATGTCACATACATTTGTCAGAATATTACCATGATTAGTGGCAGGGGTGGCAGGGGGACATTTATAACCGTATGATGGCGGAGTGGTCTTTCAAAGGACAGGACAAGAAGGGTCGAAGGAAGTTGATTCGGCTCGGGCGGATGATCCCGAGTCGAAGATTCGAATCGACCATCAAAGAGAAAGTTGACATAGAGCCAAATCGGTTTGGAAGATCCGTCTCCCTGCCGACTCGGTTCGATTTGGGAGGGTGATTCCGCGTTGCGGATTCGAGTCAGCTTGGTTGTTTTGAGGGTTGAGGGGAACCTCTATGAGAGGGCTCGGACTCGGGATACGGAAGACTTCCACCAGACCTCGACCCGACTCGGCCAGCAAGACTCGACTCGAGTTTGAGGTGCCGGAGGAGTCGGCTCGATCTGGGCTCTATGACGCGCTAAGCCGGACTCGATAGTCTGCTCTCGGGCTTGACGAACCGCGACCCCACTCCTTACGACCATAACACTCGACTTCGCCGAGAGATCGAGTCGATTCTATCTTCAAAAAAATCATGCTGATCAAATTTCATCATTAAAATTAAATAAATCAAACTAATAAAAAATTTTAAGTTGATCGATTATCAAATTAATCAAACTTTTTTAATAGTTGAAATATTGATATTGATATATTAATCGATTACTATTAAATTGAGAGTGTTCCGAATGGGAAGTTAGATAAAAATATCAAAAGACTTCTATCTATCAATTCAATTTAATCAAATTTTAAATTTAAAAATTCAATTGAACCGAATAGATCAAAATAAATAAAATTTTTTAAAAAATAATATTTTAAATTAATCAAATCGAACTTTCAAATTCAATCTCATCCAAAATATGGAGGTGACCTACCATTTAGGTCGGAGCCAAGTTGATAGGTCGGAGCGAAGTCACGTATTTGTTTGTTCAAGTTTTAGTCCGGGGCCGGCGATGTTGAAACAAGGAGGATGTCAGGTGAGTCGACGACGGAAGAAAAGAAGACAACCCGAATGCCAAATAAGGTAGGCCGTTCTTGCTCTGCTTAAAATTCATATGGTAGGGAACGTTCGATGGACATGAGTTGGAGATATGCATTGCATTGTATTGCTTCCAGAGCTATCTCATTAAAATACTTCATTGTTCATGTTTTTGTTTTTGTTTTTGTTTTTTTTACAGTTTCTTTGACTCCAATGTCTTGTCATCTAAACGATCATGAATGATGCTCTACAATGTCTTGTCTGTGATTCTCAGGGCACTAGTTTTGTTCGATTAAGACACATGAAATAAAATCAAAGTAAACAAAGAAGAAAGTAAGGATAAAAAGGTAGTAGAAGATGAAGCACACTGATAAGTGACAAATAATATTGAGATTTTAGAAGGTTAACAAGGTCCCATCTTATTGAATAATAGACAAATGCATCACTTAGCCAATTCCACTACCACTAACACATAAATTAAAGTCGAGTCGAGTCGAGTTGATTATAAATCCATATCGATCTAGTTCTTGTCTAAACATCTTCTTTTTTCTTTCTTTTCTTCAAACTTCTCTTGTTCTAAGTTTATGAAAAGGTAGTTATAGGAGCTCGTCGGTGCTTTTAAAGCGATAAGTCAAAGATAAATATGTTCGAGTTCGCTTTTTTTTCTTCTTCTTCTCCGCTTAGGTAGTTGATTTACTTTCCTAGGTGCATTATACCTCTCCTTAGAGTAAAGAGAGCATTGATTCTCTTATTGCTAATGTGGATGAGATTCTAGAGACGAAGAAAGCTATGCATACAATTCGATAAAGATGAAAGATCAAGGGGAATTAATTGGAATAGATAGATTTGGGGGTGTTCCATGAAATATCTCATCAAGGATCCATCCACAGTCAAACTAGACGACCAACTAGTCAAATCACATGGTGCACGAATCTTAAAGCACCATCATCAAAGCGCGAATCTTGAAATCATATATTTTCTTCTTTCGGTGGAGCAGCGCGGTGCATATTCCAGCCGCCTCTGTTTTTTCGCCTCTGTTTTGTGCTGCTGCTCCTCCTCCTTTCCGATGAGAATTCATATTCGAAGATCAGAAACATATCGATAAATATCCCTTAATTCCATCCTTCCCTTTATCCTCCACCCTCGATGCCTTCCTTGCACATAATCCTGAAAAGGACGATCCACTCAGCGATGCAACAGTCAGTGAGAATCAAAGCTCGTCGCCATCAGTCTCGCCGAGCAGCTGCATCTTTTTTCTTGTCGACAGAGACGTCTGCGTGTTGCGGGGACTTATTCGTGGCGACCTGTGCTTAAGCTCCGCACGTAAACATGTCGCCGCCATGCACGGCTTGTCTGAGGAGTTGGTGGAACGAGCTGGCCATGTTATGTTGACCTTCATGGATCTGTGTTCGTGAATAGAGATTTAAGCGCGATCTCTTAAGAGAGATCCCGTAGAAAAACGAGGCTCGGTAGAGGATCGAGAATCGGATGGTGAATTTTGATAATGACATATTAAATTGGTGAGATATAGTGTTCTGCAGCTCGATATATAAATCCTCGCTCCGCGCCTGTGAAAGGAGAGGAAGAATAACGCCGATTGGGACGAAGATCTCGCCGCCTTCTCCTGCTAATTGACAGTGATTTCGCGGAGTTTGATTAGCGTTTGCCTGTATGCCAATTTCACTAGGCGGCGGCGGCGGCAGAGCAGTCCTTTCTCGGAGTACAGTGGCCGCCGGGAAGCGGCGGCGGGTCTTGCCCGCCGTCACGCTGCATCAGGGCTACTGGCGTTGCGGTGGCGGTGACAATGTGGAGCGGGAGAAGGAGAGCGTGGAACAGAGGGTGGTGGCGGTCATGGGCGCCACCGGCACCGGCAAGTCTAAGCTCTCCGTCCAGTTGTCGTCGATGTTTTGCGGAGAGGTCATAAACTCCGATAAGATCCAGGTGTACCGCGGCCTCGACATAACCACTAATAAGATGCCGGTGGCGGACCGTCGTGGGGTGCCACACCATTTGCTCGGCGAGCTGGATCCCGCCGCCGGGGAGCTGCAGCCTGCCGGGTTCCGCGCCTTGGCGAGTCACCTCATCGGGGATATATCCGCCCGCGGTCGGATACCGGTGGTCGCCGGCGGGTCGAATTCCTTCGTCCATGCTCTGCTTTCGGACAGGTTTGATCCGCTGTCCGACCCGTTCAGGGAGCGGTGGAAGCCGGTTAAAGAAGGGCTGCGGTACCGGTGTTGTCTCATCTGGGTGCACGTCGACGCAGCGGTGCTGGCGGAGCAACTCGACCGGCGAGTGGACGAGATGGTGGGGGAAGGCATGGTCGAGGAGCTGGAGCGCTACTTCGCGGTCGAGGGGGAGTCGGAGCGGCACCCGGGGCTGGGGAAGGCCATCGGGGTGCCGGAATTCCGGAGCTACTTCACGGGGCGCACCCGGCGCACCTCCGCCGCCTTCGAGGCGGCGCTTTCGGCTATCAAGGCCAACACGCGTTGGCTGGCGGAGGCGCAGGTGCGGAAGATCGACAAACTAGCCGCAATGGGGTGGCCGCTGAAACGGGTGGACGCCACGGCCGCCGTCGTGGCAAGACTCACCGGGGAGCCCCAGGCGGCACCCTGGCGGAGTGACGTGGCGGAGCCCAGCGTGAGGGCGGTGTCGCAGTTCCTGGCGGAGGAGGAGGAGGAGGACCGGACGTAGCCGCCGTCGCGCCAGCCGCAGGCGCGTCGTACTTAATTCCTGCAATTAATGCGCTTTACTCCCTCACTTTTTCTTATTATCACTTTATTTATTTTCCCCCTTCGAATTTCATCCTATTACGGATATATAGAGAGAGAGAGAGTAGAAAATAGTTAATTTCGCAATTTTCTTTTCTTTTTTTGTAAAATAAAAACCTATTAGTAAAGTGAGAGTGAGTGAGCAAGGAGGAAGGAGTTCAATTTTCAAGGATGAAGAACTCGGTTTTTGTAAAAATGTTCTAAAGGAAATAAAAATAAATAAATATTATCAAAATTTTGTTTTGTTTTATATTTTAAATTGAGTTAGATGGAAGAAGAAGAATATGCCCCCTTCCCACACTTTGAGTGTGACTTGGGTCACTCAAGTAGTGTGATAATATGCAAATGGCAAAGTGATGTGAGTGAGAAGGAGAATAACTTTTTGATCTATCATTGTGGAATAAGGGAAGGAAATGACATTAATTATATGCATACATTTGTATAGAATATGATCGATATGATGTTTGTTTCGGTCAATACATCATGGATGGTTCAAACATTAGTTTAAGGCTCAACCGACGTGCACGCTCTTAGAAGAGAGTCATCCGGAGGGAAGAGAGGTCCTGAAAAGCATTTAAAAAGAGAGTTAGAATGGTACTGGGGTTGAGTCCTGGCAAGTCACTCCGACGCTTAAGTTAGGATTTGGCGTAAGGAGAGAGTTTAATGACTTGAGAAATTATTATGGTATACCTTTGCCCATGGGCATGAGCTACCTTTTTATAGCAGCCGCCTTCCGTTCCGAAGTATTAGCAACTGTTTGAAAAATATTCTAATGTACCTATTCCGCTTTTGGAAGATTCCGTCTATTGCCAGATATTTGAGAATGCGTTCCTATTTTTATGGGAGAATCGGTTTTGTGCTCTCCGATTTAGGCGGAACAACCACTTCTTTTAATAAATATTATGTGTGTAGGAAGTTGATCTTGAATGCAAGAATCATGCCAAGACTGAACCGTGAGGTCGGCACACGATGCGGGAGGCATGCCGAGACAGAGTCATGAGGTCGGCGCGTGATGCTTGAGATGTGTTGAGACCGAGTTATGAGGTCGGCATGCAAAGCTGGAGGCGTGCCGAGACCGAGTCGTGAGGTCAGCACACGATGCGGGAGGCATGCTGAGACTGAGTCATGAGGTCGGCGCGTGATGCTGGAGGCGTGCTGAGATCGAGTCATGAGGTCGGCACATCAAGCTAGAGGCATGCCGAGACCGAGTCGTGAGGTCGGCACATGATGCTGGAGGCATGCTGAAATCGAGTCGTGAGGTCGGCACATCAAGCTGGAGGCGTGTCGAGACCGAGTCGTGAGGTCGGCACATGATGCTGGAGGCGTGCTGAGATCGAGTCGTGAGGTCGACACATGATGCTGGAGGATGCCGAGACCGAGTCGTGAGGTCGGCACATGATGCTGGAGACGTGCCGAGACCGAGTCATGAGGTCGACCACAAGCCAGGGAGCTGGTAGAGATCGAAGTAGAAGATTAGCACATAGTTTGGGAAACAAACTAAGTCCGATCCGAAATGAGAGGTCGGGGTCTTGAATTAACGGATGCTTATTTTAACTCTTTTTCCCTTATATCTCTTTGTATCCGATGTCCACGTAATCGCAAATTATCCCTGCCAGATCAATGTTCTATACTTACAACTTTATAATTAATTAATTACTTGTTAGCGTGGTTATAAAGTTCAAAGGTTCCACGAATTGAGGGTTTCAATTTAATAATTTATAGGATTATCACAGCCATAGCCACATAAATATTCCAAGGACGGTCAATAGCTTTTGAAGAGATAACTAATAAATAAATTATCAACATGCACTTTTGTAGCTTTTAAAGTAGTACTAACTTATAGCTTGAGTGTTTTAGGCATCATATTCACTTCGTACAGTGTTGAGAAGAGTATGTAAAGTCACTATGATTTTGTAATTGTTATCGATTATTAATTCTATGGTGCACTATATGCTATATGCCATTTCATTTCTTTACAATTACTTTCCTAACTAATCACGTGAAGCTTATGGAGAACCATGGCATCCTCTAATATTTATCGATTAGATCGACATGTTCGATGCATGAGACGAATAATATTAATCGTTTTCTAGAAGTAGATAGGAGGCCATTTGCCATTTGAATCAACTATTTTCCATTGGCAGATAAAAAAAAAAAGAAGATCATGATGAGGTAAAATTGAATGTAATCAATTAGATAGACATGCATGTTGCATGAGATGAATAGATACTAATCTTAACTCTAAAATTGGTCTATATATCTCATGGTTTAATTTGCTTGAAATCTCCAAATATAAGTCGATCACTTGTTCTATCTTGTTCTTGATTGACTAAATGTAAGTGTGATTCTTTGAACTATATATATATGGCAAGATCAACATATAAGTGATTTGTCGGAAAGAGGGAGTATCTCGATGCGAGAGGCCCCTTTTCTAGGGTTGTAAATGACTAGTCAAGTTATGTCAAACTTTGTAGCATTCAAACTTGTTTCATAAGGTAACAAAGTCAAACAAAATTGAGCTTAAAATGAATCAAACTGTTGAAATGATTGTTCAAACTTGATTTAATTTCTTTATTATAAGCTTGAGCTTGGTTCAAGCTTGACTTGAGTTTTAAATGTTATCGTCTTGATTTGTTTAAATGTTATCGAGTTCCCAATTCAATTATTTGATTATTTGAAATTTTTACATTTTAAACTTATTTGATTGGTTATTGAGTTTGATAATACAAACTTGTTTATTCATTTTGAAAGTTTCTTTGTTTATTTAGCACATTGATAAAAGTTTATTAATGAACATACTTCAAGAACATTATTCACGAACAATATTAATGAATTAAACATATATATAGAAATTTATATATTGCATGAACAATGCCATTTTATAATTATTTTATTTATTTAGTTTTTACTTATGTACAGTTAATCCATTTAAGATTTTTTTTTTAGGGTTTAGGGGTTGAGTTATAGTATTAAGCACAAAAAAAATTTAAAATAAAAAAAATTGAACGTTGTCGCGCACGGCGTCACAGGGTGTGCAGAAATTTCTCTAACATATATATATATAGCACACCCCTGTGAGCACAGTGCGCAACAGAAGATTCCAAACTTTTGGAATACTAAAATGTTTTTTTATAATTATTTTTTTATTTTTTTATTTTTAATACTATAATCTTTAAGATATTCTAAGGGGTTGATATAGTATTAAATAAAAAAAAATTTTAAATGAAAAAACTATAGTTACTCATAGGGTGTGCAGGATAACAACCTAGCACACCCATTAGCACCTAAATTTTTTTGTTTTGAATTTTTTATATATGCTTAATACTATAATATATCTCTATATATATAAAATCTTATATGGTTTAACTATAACTTATATATATATACTAGAATACTTTATGGATATCATAATATATATATATACACATTATATATATATATATATATATATATATCAGGTACGTATTGAACCAACATAAACAAACTCTTAATTACTAAATCGAACATCAAACTTATTCATAAACATTCGATTCATTTACCGCCTTATCATTTTCTATTATAACTTAATATTGCTCTCAAGTATATATATATATCTCGATGCAATCCCACACTTAAAAGTCTCTCGATGCTTATCATGATCATTCCACACTTAAAAGTCTTTCGATGCTTATCATCATTCCCTCTCGAAAAGATATTCTCAATTTCATATGCCAACTAAACATATATATAATAGAGGATATGCAAAGCCTAAAGGCCTACCATGCCGCATGCATGCGCACCATCCTCCCTCATCTGCATGCGATGCAAAAGCAACGACAGCCATAATGGCAGCCATTGCCACCCCAGTGAGCTCCCACATGATGCATGTGGAAACCCTAGCTAGCTAGCCAACTAAAACGAGCTTTATTACCATTGAAGAGATCTGAGGAAGTTTATCGTTTGCACTGTGAAGGATTATTGGCTATATATATATAATCGATCTGTGAGTTCATGCAACACATGCAATATTAACGGTACGAGCTGAGATCGATGGAGTGCGGCGCCGATGGATCCTCATCGCCCTCGGCGGCGCAGGCGCAGCTGGTGGTGGTCGAGGAGCTCAGGAAGGAGCTGGAGCACGAGCGGCTGCTGCGGCGCAGGGCGGAGGCGGCGAGCAGGGCGCTGGCCCGGGAGCTCGCGGAGGAGCGGCAGGCGAGGGGGCGGCTGGAGGAGGAGCTCGAGAGGAAGCGAGCGGAGGCGGCGCGCGCGGAGAGGGAGATGGAGGAGGAGCGGCGGATGCTGCAGATCGCCGAGCTGTGGCGGGAGGAGCGCGTGCAGATCAAGCTGCTCGAGGCCAAGGTCGCCATGGAGGAGAAGCTGCAGCAGATGACGATGAATGCGACGGCGTCTGATGGGCAGCGCCGGGCGGCGATGAAAGTCAAAGTCAACGACGGTAAATGTCAATGCGGCGGCCAGGCGAAGAAGGAGGTGGAGAACCCGCACATCCGGAGAGGGATCAGAGGCCACGTGGAGTTCTCGAAGGTGGTGAGGACGGCGACCCAGCACAAGAGTGGCGGCGGCGGCGGGCTGGAAGGGGGCCATATCGAGCGAGTCAACGTTGGAGTGCCAGAGGGCTCAGCTCCGCGTGCTGATGCGGCATAAGAACGTAAATGAAGGAGCCTTTGGAACTTCCATCGATTTTGTCAGTTGAGTTTCTAGTTTTGATGGATTTTCAAATCTTGCCTATGGAACAACAAAACTAATAAAATTTATTTATTTTTCATATAAAAATGGAAAAAATAAAAAAAATGGAGTCAGTAAGGGATGACCATGGAAAGTATTTGAGTCTAGACCTATATCCTGTATCCTCTGTTTTCATCCTTATTTATTATATTCATCTTCATCTCTATTAAATATTTAATTTTTATTTTCATTTTTTTCAATAAAAAATAGAATCTGCTACTCCAGCGGTTCTACATGATCGATCCTACGACCATCTATGAGGTAGTAAATCGAGAAACTGTAGTTAATCATGATAGAAGATGGCATTGCGTAATCAAAATCAACAACTACCCTGGACTAATCAATGGACTGAATTAGAATATTTTAATTTTAATTTAATATATTAAATTAGAAATTATTGGACTGCACTGGGCTCCAGCCCAGTGCAACCACCGACTGGCTACGCCAGTGGACATTACCTCGACTTCTATGATCATTCTCATTCTCGTACTTATAGAGGATGAATATTTAACTTTCATTCTCATATTACATCATCATTCTACAAAAAGTATAGTAAAATTATTATCATATCAAAAAAAATAATTTAATAAAAATAAAATAAACATTCATATATTAGGAAGACAGAGAAATAAAATACAAAGTTAATAATATATATACATTACACATAAATAAATAATAATTAAAAATTAATGTTGTCAAAATTTAAACGGAATATAGACAACTAACTAAAACAAATCAAAATTGTTAAAAAGTTAAGAATTAGATAAATTAAACATGTCAAGTTAGACGTACTAATTAAGAATACTAAACTGATATTTTAAATCCAATTGAAGGGGAGGGGAAATACAAAATGAATCATCCCATATGACATGTCATTTCATTTATGCAACCAAATAATTAAAGGAAATGAATCATTCATCTTCCATTCTATTTCCACTCGGACCACTCCCATACTTTCGTACAATTCCGTTTCATTGCCATCTACCAAACTATATAATTATTCAACAAAAAGAGAAGAAAATACAAGAATATATATAATAATATATACTTTGATAGCTCATGACACAACATACGGATAGTCTGTTGCCACAATCACAAGGGCGCGAATAGTATTGACGACCAAATGACAAATGTCAAAGCTTTCTAGTTTCTGATTACCAAAAGTACAGCTTTATATTGGAAACTAAAACTATCGACCTACGAAAGAATGAATATGGTACACTTCAATTTACAGAGAAGAACAAACTGTACCTGCACAATGTTCATTAGGGTTAGTTCTGTTCTGCATCATGAGTGATAAATAGGGACAGATGCAGAGACATGAAGAAGGGAAAAGAAACAAAAAACCCAGCCACTCTCTTCTCTGGTTGTAAACAGTAAGAAACAACCTCCTCTTTGCTGCTGAGAGGGAAGAAATCTTGTTGCTGCGAAGAGGAAAGAAAGAACGGGCACGCTCACCTGGCACCGTTGGTCAGAGGGCGCGCGTTGACTCGTGCACGGGCGTGGAGGCGGCACATCAAACTTCGATATACATATAATGAATTTAATGTTGACATATAAATCTCAGTCAGTCTCATGGACTTATAATCTCATGGAGGCGGCACATCAAACTTCGATATACGGAAAGTGCATAATGAATTTAATAGTATCCTTTTTATTTGGAGGAAAATTCCTGTAATTATATTTAATAAATGATCTTATAAAGTGTTTATAATTATATTTTAAAACAATTATCATTAAGAAAATGTCATGATAGATCTTATTTTTAATAGTGGCCGAATCTGTTTTAAGAAAATTACGTCAAAGGTAGCTTTCAATATTTTTTTGCATCGACTTGATATATCAAACCTTTCAAGCTAGGGTGATATTCGACAGTTTTTGATCTCCTAATTTAGCCATTTAGGGAGCAACCTTTTCCGACTCGATGGTGGAGGCAAAGTGTTTACTCGATAATACCGGATGTTCCTCTCGAGCACTTGGATTCCAGGGCGAGCACGTTGTAGGCTTTTTGTTTCAGCATTGCTCTCCTAACTCGATGCTCCATTTTCAACTCAGACTTGGGAAGCACCCGGCAACATTCATCATTCAGCTTACTTAAAGCTCAGACTTTGCAACACTTTTCTTCCCAACCAAAACTCAGAAAGACACAAGGGAATAACTCCATCGAACTAGCCCCACTAACAGCTTGATTATCAACTCAAGTCATTTCACAGATAAATCTAAAACTGATTTGTAATTTAGATTTTCTCTCTATCTCTGATAAGAAGATTATCTAACAATAACATAAGTGTTGTAGTAGCTATGAACCTTATTGTTATAATACGATATGTTAAATATTTAACTTACATACATGTTATAGATTATTAAGCGTTATAGTAGTCAAGACTTACCGTTACGATAACATTTGGGCCGGTCTTATAAAGAGAAATAATTCAGTTAATAAAAATTGACGTTTATAAAAAGGGCATTTTTTCTAAAAAAATAATGTATATAAGAACATAAAAAAACTCAATTAATCATCCAAAAAAACAAATCTGCAGGAGTTTCCTGCCACAAATAATTCCTGCAAATCTGTTTAATATTATGCATTAATAAATGCTATTACGTAACCGATTATGCAAAAGGAAATATATGAATTTACCATAAATAACTCCTCCCGTCGATTTATTTAATATTATATATTTATAACCGATTACGTATAAAAGGAAATACATTAATTTTATACCTGTTTAGTTACATGAACTGAGGGAGGACGTTGAAGAGCCCTTGGAAAGGAAAGGAAACGCTCCTCGGCCTTCTCCCCCTTTTTCTCTCTGCCTCGAAATCGATCGCAGAGACGCGCTGCCGTTGAATTCGCTTGTGATCGATCTGCTTGCATTTCTCCGTCTCTCCAATGCGTCTCGCCGACGGGGCGTTCCTTTTCTCTCTTCTGGTCCTCGTCTTAGGTGCCCGCGGCCTCGAAGCTGTCCGGTCCGTCGGCGAGGGCGCCGATCTCCCTGATGCCGGCGTCGACCTCAACGTCTCCGATTTCGAGACGGTGCTGAGGGAATCTCCGGCCAGCTTCGCCGTCGTGGAGTTCTTCGCTCACTGGTAGCGCCGTTCCTCCCTTTTCTCACTCCGTTCTCTCCTCTCGATCCGAAAGTTATGGCTTTTAGATCGCTTTGATCGTTGAGGATTTTATGGAAAGAAAAAAGTCTCAGGCGATATGAATTGTTTGAGCTATGTACATTTCTTCGGTTAAGACTCGTTTTTGATGATGTTGATGTTTGCCCTGACATGGTCGTTTTACTAGTGGAGTCAGTTGGACTTGATCCATGCTTTGATAGGCGCACAATCAGAACCTGTTGTAGTGACTGCTTAGTTGAGCATTTGGAACCAGATTCCTGATAGTCGCACAACTACAAGGAATTTAATGACGGGTCATTGCATTTGGAATTTTATAATTGGTTTGTCTTTATGCAAAACGCATTGTTCTTATGGAGTCATTAAACCAAAAAAAATTAAGTATTCTTAGTGTTACGAGGAAAGTTTTGCCTGTGTTTTTGCCATGGAACTGATAGAGCATAAATGTAAAGGAGATAGAGAAACAGAAGGGATGGAAATGTGAAGGAAGAGATATTATCCCGTGATTCCTTCACATTGTTTCTCAAGGGGAAAGAAAATGATGAACTTTGATACCTATTGTTTCTTTAGAGAGATCGTAGAGGAGGAAGAATCATTGTCAATCATTTTACCTTCACTGTTCCGTTGTAATAAAAAAACTACTGGTGCCCCATTGAAACATGAAAAATAGGACCTGCAAGCTGACTGTCCAAATGGCCTAGATATGCCCCCATAACCACCAAGACATGTTCATTGTCAATTCTTGTAGAGGCTAACAACGCCACGAGCTATCCTATTTGTCAACTACAGATATTACCATGCACAATCAATGTTTTCACTAACTTCAGACATTATAGTCCCCCCCCCCCCCCCCCCCCCCCCCATAGCCATGCATTTTGTTGCCCTAGTTATCCAGTGCTTTAGTGGAATGAAGATCATCAAGATTCTCCGAACATCATGCCTTAGCTCATTTTCTGACCAATTAAAAATTGCATGTTGTATCTAAATTGTATCACATGCTGACAGAATCCTTTTGTACCATTTGTAAGGATATGCCAAACCCATCTATTTTAACATCGTCTCTAGTGTGTTTTTTCTTGTTCGAGAAAGGAAAGGATCATCCCCACAAGTGATGAAGGGTTGGATTTGATTTCAGGACCTTGTGCAACACAATTAAGATCCAAAGCTACTTGGCACCTTACGTCATTCGTAACCAATAAAATATACCAGAACTGATTTTACTACAATAACTTGAAACTCTTGTGACACTAGAGTGAATCAACATTCTTACTAACCATTAGCAAGGAATTCATCCAAAATATCCAACAGAAACACAAACAACCCCTAACAATACTGAAACCATTTGAAGATAAGAAGAATCAATCTAAAATTTTGGAAACCATAAAATTCAATTTATTGTGTATTTGTCCCCATAATTTTTTTCTTATTGATCTCATATATTAAAAGCTGACCTATATATTAAAATTGAAAGACAGATGATTTTGTGCTTTCTGTGTTAATTTTATCCCTAGATTCCTAGATTTAAGGCTTGAGGAATCTCTCTCTCTTACTTCACTTTTTCATCATATGAACTTCTTGTCTTGTTATTTGTATGTATGGACTTCATCCATATTCCTTAAATATATTATAAACTGGGAATTTGGAATCTTCATACATGTTATCCAACATCATAATTAAGTACTTGAAAGAGTATTCTAATTGGTCAATTATGCCACACTTTATGATCATTCGGTCGTATCTATATCACTGTTTGTAAAAAACATCAGGGGTGTATGAAAGTCCAGTATAAAACAAGGTCTTAGATTGTTTGGTCTGAAAATTCAAGCTGTTGATCTTCGACCTAAATATCTTAAAGATGTATTCGAAGGTTGAGCCTTCTTGACTGATTCCACTTTAGATACATTTTACATTTTTTCTTTGGCTTTTCTTGTAGAGTCAATCAAGTAATGATAAATTCAAGCAAGTTAATCAAAAGGCTGTCATTTTTTTTTACTCTAATCCATCTAAGTCGTGTGTTCTTCACCAGATCCCTAATATATATTTTGTTGACATTCAAAGAAAATATTATCTTTTAGATGTGCCACTTGATCATTTCATATATTCTGACTGTAGCACATCTGCTGTTTCTGGTGATGTGAACTCAAGTTGAACAATTAGAGCAGTGCTTCTTTGTTTTGGTATTTCCTTAATTGTTTGGTTTGATGACCCATTTTGAGCTTAAATGGACTGTTTTTCTTATGTTGATCTTGGATGGATGATACACTTGGTGCTGCTTGTCTTATGTATGTCTTTAGTTCATAGCTGATTTAGGCTAGTAAGTTTTTTATTCCTTTTAAGTTTGGTTGTTTGACATGCTTTAGTTTAATACTTTTTTTATTAAACAGGTGTCCTGCGTGCAGAAACTATAAGGTATATGAAGTTCTAGCTCCTGCTTTTCTTAAGTCACAAACTTCAAAAATACTTTAACCATAAGCATGCAGCCTCATTATGAGAAAGTTGCAAGGATGTTCAATGGGCCTGATGCTGTGCATCCTGGAATTGTTCTGATGGCACGAGTTGATTGTGCGATGAAGGTAATTTTTTCTCCAGCTTTGAAATAGCTTTTTTGGTTCCTTTTATCTGGCATAGAATATTCTAGTCCTTAGAAGCTGGAATTAAAGTATCTGTAGTTGCCAGAATTTCATCACGAAATGGTAGGGTTCTGGTATCATGCCTTATCGATACTTCGCATGCTTCAAAGCACACTGAGACTCAAGATCAAATCAAATGAATCTGAATCTTGCAATCGCTTTCCACCTAGCTTGTTTACCATCAAATATAAGCCCATAGCAATTAGAAGGTCAATTGATTAAAATTTTGAAGCGCTGGTTGTGAAAACACAACAAGCATTTCAATTAATGATCGCATATTATGAATACTGAACAAATTATCATGCATCGGATGAAAGTATTGGTTAGTGAAGTCAACCTCATAAAATTTTAAAAAAAATACACGATATGTATACATCTAGTATTATAACTAATTTCTTAACATATCCATAAATATATCTTGGTTGATCACTAGAACTTGGACTTAGACTAACACAACTTGAATTGGAACAAGCAAAAATACATGATATTGATACATGTTTGTTAACCGATCAACACTTAAGATGCTAATTTTTGTCTAAATTTTGATTATTTAGTCTCTACCTTTTGTTTTACTATTTTTCTTCTTTAAATTCTTGGATGTAGTGGTCAGGCAGAAAAATATTTTAGTGGGTGCAAATGAATTTAATTGATTCCCATGAATTTTGATATAATTGAAAATCAATTTTCTAAGTACTGTAAACTAAGATCCAAACTTATAAAAGTCAAGAACTAGTCAAACTTGACTGATCTAGATTGTCCTAATGTTCACTTTTCCTATTATTTCTTTATTGAGTGAATTTCATGGATTGATTGAACCATGAAATTGTGCCCAATTTTGTACAGTAATTCTGTGTATAACACTTGGATTTATGACATACTGTAAAAATTTAAGGAACTACAAAAGAATGATAAATAATTAATAAAACAATTAAACTTAATTATCAGGAGAAAAATTGTTCCAAACTGTATTTATGGAACTCAAAAAGTGAAAAATATATGTATATACATCCCAAATATGCTCAACGTGATTTCGTCCTTTGATATAATTATAACTTGAATTATATGTTATAGATCATTGACTTGTAACATAGTGTCAAATATGTGGATTTAGTAAATTTGAAAATTTATTTTATATAATCCCCTAAGAGCATTGCATGTGGCATATGTAGTCAATGATCCGGCCCCTCGGCCCCTTGGGCGGCCCCTTGGGCGGCCCCTTGGGCGGCCCAACTGGCGGCCCAACTGGCGGCCCAACTGGCGGCCCCTTGGTGGTCCCTTGGGCGGCCCAACTGGCGGCCCAACTGGCGACCTCTTATGTCGTCAACCGACGACCCTCGGCCGTGCCGTTACTCACTAGGTCTTTTCACCGTACTTATCCTGGAGGTCTAGAGTTCGAATCCTGGGGAAGGCAAAAATCCACTGGCCAGGGGTGGAAAGACCTAGTGAGTAACGGCACGGCCAAGGGTCGTCGGTTGACGACATAAGAGGTCGCCAGTTGGGCCGCCCAAGGGACCACCAAGGGGCCGCCCAGTCGGGCCGCCAGTTGGGCCGCCCAAGGGGCCGAGGGGCCGGGTCGTTACAATAAAAAGGCGCCTTTTTATTGTAACGACCCGGCCCCTCGGCCCCTTGGGCGGCCCAACTGGCGGCCCGACTGGCGGCCCCTTGGTGGTCCCTTGGGCGGCCCAACTGGCGACCTCTTATGTCGTCAACCGACGACCCTTGGCCGTACCGTTACTCACTAGGTCTTTCCACCCCTGGCCAGTGGATTTTTGCCTTCCCCAGGATTCGAACTCTAGACCTCCAGGATAAGTACTAGAGTTTATGAATCCTGGGTAGCCAAGTGAGCGCTTCTCACTTGGCTACCAGGATTACTTGGGGCCGCCAGTAAGGGGCCGAGGGGCCGGGTCGTTACACTTGTAACATAGTCAAATATGTGGATTTAGTAAATTTGAAAATTTATTTTATATAATCCCCTAAGAGCATTGCATGTGGCATATGTAGTCTTCTAAATGCGAGTTGGCTTCGACATGTGGACCAAGAGGTCTATGTGTCCACATATGTGGTATTTTTGGCCTTCTATCCACAGTCAATGTGATCCTATATACAGCACAAATGGTCGCTCAATCAGACATCCAAAAAATTGAAATGGTTATCCCATCCCATCTGGATTGAACCAAATCAAATAAAGATGATATTTTTCCTAAGGATTAATTCTGGTTCTCTTATAAGATTTTGGTGTGGTAACTTGTTAGTGTGTGTGTATATATATAGCATATCATGTTTCTGCAATGTATGGTGGCACATATTTGTTTTAGTTGTTTATATGGAATTATTGATTGGATAGCATGATAAGTATTCTTATATATATATATGTCTTTTTATCGTTTGAGTAGCATAATGATGTGTAATGCTTATCTTGCTTTAGTTACTTCACTTCCTGCCTTATAGATGGTATCATAGTAATTCATTTTGGAACTGCTATTTGAAATAAGCAAAATGGTGCAGAAGGCAGAGGATCTAATGCAGAAGTTCAAAAATATACATGCAAGGAAATAGAAGAGATAGTTAATATGAGATGACTTTTAATAGTAAATTTTGATGGATCCTACTGGGCAAGCAGGGATTTTCTGAACTAAGCCTTCAGTCAGTTGCCTATATTGCCTATCATTAAAAATGCTATAGTCCAACGTTAGAGCCATGAAATAAGTCTTGATTTCAATTGTCCACTTGATATAATTATTGTTGCTGCTTCTTGTCTGTTTAATAACTATACTTTGAGGATTCTAGTCAGTCGTCTCTTTTTCATACTTTCTTTTTGACAGTACAGATAAATACGAATCTTTGTGATAGATTTTCAGTTGGTTTCTATCCTATGCTATTGTGGGGTCCTCCGGCTAAATTTGTGTCTGGTAGATGGGTGCCTAAACAAGAAAATGGTGATTTACAATTGATTGATGATGGAAAGACAGCAGATCGATTACTCAATTGGATAAACAAAAAACTTGGCAGGCAAGTTGTCATTTTTGTTGTTTAGTTTTTGTATTGCAAGTTATTATCGTCATATTCAATCAACGTGCTTGTGCATGAAACTAGTTTGTGTGACTTATGAACTTCTGAGAAGTTCTCCTTAGCTTTTACCTGCACTTTGAGTTTTCTGATACAGGTACAACTTGTTGAAATTTTACTAATTTACCAAGGTAGCTGCTCCTTTGTGAAGGAGCATTTCGCTGATTCTGATGGTGTATTAAGTACTCTCCATTCTTATTTAAACTCAATTAGCAGGTGTGTATCCCGTTAATAGGCAGAGATATATTGGGAACCAATTAGTGGTCATAAAATTTAATATAAGTGTCACGTATCTCTTTAGCATTGTGAGGGATTACATCTGTTTCATAATTCGGGTTTTTGATGATGAAGTTTAAAATGTCTCGGTGCTTGTTTAATCATCTCAGGGTCTTTGCTTATGACGAATTTGGATATATTTTCCTAAATGGTTGATGTTTGTCCACTTAAAGACTTAAACTTGAACTTTGCCACAGAGGTGTTCAGGAGTTATCTAGCATTATAACAAAGTTAGGAAGCTGCCGATAGGGCCTCATTGATTTCCTTGTAAACTTGATGGAAGATGATTAATTAAGGTGTGATAAATCGTTTACGGATAAGACAAGTAACTTCCTAATTCATACAAATAAAGCATATAGAGATACATCAGATCTGTTAGGGTAATTAGTTGATAATGCTGTCAATTAGATTGCTGCATATAGAGATCCACTGGTTGGCTTGGAGATTGAAATGGTGAAATGCTATTAAGGAAGACATTTCGAATATGTGCCATTCTCGGTTGGGTTCTCTTCGATAAAACAAAAGAAGGTCATTTCTTGTTAATCAAGGTTCTCACTGTTTCTTTTTTTAGTTTGGTACTTTGGCTCATTCAAAATTCTCTGTTTTCAGTTCTCTATTCCAGAAAAGAAAATAAAAAGACAGTTTTCATCATCTTTTTGACACCATCAAAAAGATGCTTGTTCTTTCCCAAAAATAAGAAAACTGTTGGAAAATTAAAATTAAAAAATCGAAAACATTAAACAATTGGAAAATGAAAACACAAAATACTCCTTTTGTCTCACTCTGAGGGTGGGTTACCTAGTTCATGTGATAGTATCCATTATTTACTTGTCCTAGGATTACTAAACATACTGTAGTCATCTCACTGCTGGTGGCACTTCTGTTCTGTGCAGTTCATTCAACTTCGATGATGCCAGATATGAAAATGAAAACACATTAGCTAAGAATGCCTCGGATCTTGAACAGGTATTTACATCTCATTTACTCTAGATTATTATGATAACCAACATTGTTTGTCCTTGATACTTGCATTATTTCCAACTAAAACTTTCTATTTTCACAGATTGCTCGTGCTATTTACGATGTTGAAGAAGCTACAGCATTAGCTATTGACATAATCATAGAAAACAAGGTTGAGCCTATTTCTTGCCTACATTTGGAATCATTTCAAGTAAAAACTTTCAAAAGTGATACATTCATGTGTGCATCATGCAGATGATCAAGCCAAGTACTCGAGCGCCATTTATAAAATTTCTCCAGCTTTTGGTTGCACATCACCCTTCAAAAAGGTTAAAAACTCGACATTTCATAAATGGAAAATATTTACTAGTTTCCTAAGGATTATAATTGACTTGCTTTAGGTGCCGAAGAGGAATTGCTGACCTACTCGTAAGCTTTGATGATCTGTTGCCTTCAGGTCCACTTTCAGAAAAGGCCCCTATAGACTATGACATACTTAAATCCTATCGAATCTGTGGCAAGGAACTTCCTCGTCAATATTGGGTGGGGAAATTGTTAGTTTCTGGATAGGTACAGTGTAGTTAGAAAATTACCTCTCTCTAATCTCTGTACATTTGAGCAGATATTTTGTCGTGGGAGTAAAGATGATTCAAGAGGCTTCAGGTAGAAACTTCCTACTTTATCCTTTTGCTATCATACCACTAATTTTAATCGATAGTTGGTCATTTTTGTGCTCAACGAGTACCAATTTTTTTTGTTTGTGATGGAACCTGTGATGGCTGGAGATTGAATCATTTTAGTCAGTAAATTTGTTTTTTTACC
The DNA here is from genome assembly GCF_044706935.1 of Curcuma longa. Lineage (NCBI taxonomy): Eukaryota > Viridiplantae > Streptophyta > Magnoliopsida > Zingiberales > Zingiberaceae > Curcuma > Curcuma longa. The sequence continues at coordinate 5,524,246 of NC_133870.1, read as the reverse complement.
ATAAACAAAGATTATGGATTAGAAAATCCTGAATGCTGATAGCAGAACTATATATCAACAAATTCTGTGCATCTTCAAGGCCGAGTTTAGTTTGAGGGAAAGATTGAAGGGGGAGGAAGAGAGAGTTGGAAAGGAACACCAACTGAAAGAAAAAAAATTGCACAAGCATAATCACTGGTTTACATTTTGTGCAATACCATTATTAGCAACACTTCGTTGCGAGCACTCGTGCCAATTTATGATCTTCCCTTGGCAATCTCGAGTCCATGGTTTGCCCGAACTTATGCAAGGTTTTGCTTTGTCCCTTAATATGCCTAGGTGATCATGTTACTAATGGAATGAATAAATTTTATGCTACAATTGTCTTTGAGATGGATCAAACAAACCAAGGCAGTGATATTTTGCTTGCATTTTTCATTCATGTTGTAACAGCTGCGGCCTGTGGGTTCTATTCCACTCCCTGTCTGTTCGAGTTGCTGACGGAGAGAGCCAATTGGTGTTCACTGCAATCCGCGACTTCATCAAGAACTTCTTTGTTTGCGACGACTGTCGTAGGCATTTCAATGAAATGTCTTTGCGGTACTTAAAAGATTCATGTGTTCTTTCTTCGCATCTAACTAAACTATATCTGACATGAGCCAGTTTGCAGTCTTCAGGCACCATTCAACACGACTCGAGGCCTCAGCCTTTGGCTGTGGAGAGCTCATAACGAAGTTAACGAGAGACTCATGAAGGTGGAAAAGGACATGGGCACAAGTGATCCAAGGTTTCCCAAAACAATATGGCCTCCGAACCAGCTCTGCCCATCATGCTATGCTTCTTCGAGCCCGAAAAAAGGCGACAACGCGCAACTCGACTGGAACGAGGATGAGGTGTATAAGTTTTTGGTGAATTATTACGGGAAGAAACTTGCATCTTCATCCAGAGATAATACAACTCTGAGCTGGAAGATGGATGATGTTGATGAGTCGACCGATACTGCAACCTCGAGCAATGCAGTTGCCGTGCCGATCGGAGCTGCGCTGGCCATTGCTCTGGCTAGCTGCACATTTGGTGCCTTGGCTTGCTTCTGGAGAGTCCAGCAGAAGAAAAAGAAATATTTGCACCAACTTCATTCTTTTAAGGACGTATGATCTTCTTGGAATGCAAATCACATTCCATCTGATGTTCATCTTGTCTGGAAAAGATGATGAACTCTTTTTTCTTAAGTTTTTAATGTTTAATTTCCATAAGTTATCCTCACTTAGTCCTGCACTCTTGATCCATTGATCAACTCGGTTAGATCGTCTAGCACATTCGGTTACTTGCTATGCCTCACTCTAAACAAACATCTCTGAAAGAGTCAGAAAGCCAAATAAGAGCTAAATCAGTTTCAAGTGCAAATCTCTAAATACAAACTGGAGGAGCAGACAGATAGTTAACTCAACTAAATTTAAAATAATAATAATAATAATAATAATATCTTTTGTTTGTTTCTCATTGATTTCTTTTCTGAATCATAAACAAAAACTTAGATCAAACTTAACCTACTGATTACATCTTTACATCATTCTCAAAGATTATTAAAAGGCGAAATTAAGTCCTTGGGAGTATGATGGGATAGTAAGAGGTGGGATAGATTCTTTTAGATAATGAGAATTCAAATCTCATACATAGTATACTATATTTAGAAAGTTTAAAAAAATTACGACACTGAACTATCTACTAGGACCATCCGAGCTTTCTGATAGGGGTGTAAACGAATCAAGCTGCTCGCGAGCTATTCCAGTTTCGGTTCAAAAAAAAAATTTGTTCGATTAAGTTAACAAGTCGAGCTCGAGTCTGATTTCAAGCTCGAAAATATTATCGAGCCGGACTTGAACTTAACAGTATTTGGTTTGTGAGCTCACTAACATGTTCATTTAAAGGCTCGTGAACGTGTTCGTTAAGAGACTCACGAACGTGTGTATATATTACATGAATTATAAATATTATATATTAACGAGCCAATCTCAAACTAAGCTAGTTTAACATTTAAACGAACTATTTTCGAACCGAACTCGAACTAAACTCATTTAATTTTAAAACGAGCTATTTTTGAACCGAACTCGAGCCGTTTACGAACTATTTAATTTCATTACGAGTAGAGTTCGAACTTAAGAATTAAAGCTCGAATTGAACTCGAGCCTCTTATTGTTTGCCTCGGCTCGGTCCGATTACACCTCTACTTTTCGATATCTAAATTATAAAAAATAATAATAATTAAAATGTGACATTAACAAAGGGAAAAGAACAAGCTACTCCAAGTTGGTTTTGTTTGGTAGAGCATTTGAAAAGATAAGAATGGATGTTAATGAAGAATGAAGATGGCCATGCCATTAAATGCATGACAGCTCCAAATTAAGAGATAAAAAGAAAATTTAGATTATGTAATTTTACGAACCTTTTCTTCTTCTCTCTTATATTTTCCATCGATAACAAGAACTCATTGCTCCCTTAGTTCATCGAGAACAAAAACGAAAAGATGTTTGCCATCCACCTATTAATAACTCTAAAATATAACTTATGATACGAACATTGATAACTAAGGTGCTTCAAAGAAAAAGAAAAACATGCTTTGGATTCAAGTAATCAATTCCATACTCATTTTGATTCTACATAATCGTCTTGATATTTTTATGATGACATTTCAATGTTGAAAGAATCTTGAATGGGCATCAAGCATATCGAGCTTAACAATCGGCATTGTGCAAACTTTCTATTGCTCTTGTGTGATCTTTCTGTTAAGAATTGATGTTGGTGATAGGGCCCTTGAACCAGTACCTTGCACTCAGCAACCAAGATGAGATGGTGAGGACGAAGAGGCCGCCGACCGCAACGGGAGTATAGTTGAGGGTGTCCTTGGTTATAGGATACTGAACAGGCAAGGAGAAGAAGACAGTGATGGTCGCGACCCAAAGGACAGCAACCCAGCCAACAAAGGCACCATAGCGGCCGAGGTTGAAGGGTCCTGGCACGAACCTATTGCGTGCCAAGGTCACTCGGAAGAAGATAGGCAGTGCATAGGAAATGTAGAGTCCTATGGTAGCTATCGACACCATTGCTTGGAACGCCACCAAACTTTCCAGACTCTGCAAAAACAAAACAAAAGTTAGTTTGTTTGGCATTCATCTATGGTGAAAACCTCTTAAGCTTGTTTTTACTATCGACATGTGGATCTACAAAGGTCAAGTTTTTGTGTACAAATGAACTTCAAATGTAGTATTGCCAACAAAGATATCGATGATCAAAGGAATCTAACAGTTAGCAATTGCTTTAGCATACAAAGTAGCAAGTGCCACTATTATTTGTGAAACTACAAAGTCTAAATAAACCTATATGTAAAAAAAATGGGTATAGCCTGGTAACCTTTCGACTTCCTTACGAAGAGCGAAAGACAAGTATCGCCTAATCACATGATTCTATAAGCAATAACAGAATTAACAGGGGTAAGGATAATGAGATAGAAATAATACCGTCAATGCCATGCAAAATGCTATAAAAGCTGAGAGCCAAACTGCATTTATCGGAACTTCTTGTTTGTTGACTTTGTGCCAGAATGATGATAAAGGCATGGCTCCATCTCGAGAGAATGCATATACCATTCTACATCCAAGCATATGATGAGATCTCAACGGATGTTTGTACTTAGTAGTAAGAGCAAATTTTAGATGTCAATTAGCACAAAAGCTTTGGCAATATATAGTCAATTACCTGGAGTTACTTGTCACACAACTCATGCCACAAAAGAATATCGCAATCGCAACAATACCTAAGCAAACAATTCCACCAACGCCACTTCCGTATCTATTTTTGAAGGCAAGATAGAATACTTCAGCGATTGCATAACCACCGGCATCATTGTCAGGGTCTAAAAGATGGGGAATATTGGTAACTGCGAATGTGATTCCGAGGAGGTAGCCCCAACCAACAATGATCGATATGCCAATGGAACTAATTATTCCTTTTGGACCATTCTTGTCTGCATTTTTAGTTTCCTCTGTCTGAAATAGCAAAATGTGAAGAGCACTCTTTGATTGTCAATTCAGTAAAACACTTGAGATAGTGCAAAAGGTTACAAATATGTTCAGTTTGTGTGCTATACAGCTTCAGTCAATTACAAATCAATGCAATAGTCATCTAGTTAATATGAAACTCAAATAGGATGTTCTGATAGAAGTTTTGAACCTCGAATGCAGATCAAATATAAAATATGAAATCAAATTATTACTTAGAAACTAATAGATCAAGTCCCCTCTAGTTAGGGCCACATAAATATGGTTTCTCTTTGGTCTCCTTCTACTCCTCCACTCTCTAATCTTTCTGATGGTCTTTGAAGGCTTTCATGCATCAAACATTTCATATATCAATCAGAGAAGTACCTAATTACTAGCCGGTGATCAATTATGATAGTAAATTCCCAATAACAAATAAGTTATCTGATTTACTAAACTAATAGTTAGAAAATTCTGTAAGTTTAGACAAGTATTCATACCATGTGAGCAGATGCGTCGTATCCCGTCACTGTATATTGGCTCATTAGCAGTCCTAAAACAAAGATGTAGAATTTGTTGTGGATTCCAACACCATTTTCAGTGTTAAAATGAGTGAAGACAAATTTAGCACTGGCCCTTTCAGTGGCAACAGTAGGTATTAGGATCATTAGGACAAACACACCTGAGGAAAACCATCCTATTAAAATCTTGACAAGAAAGAAAAAATCTCCAGAGATTTATATGAAAATTCAAGAACTGGGAAGAGAATAAATTGGCACATACCTAATACATTCCATGCAGCAGCTAACTGTCCAAATAATGATAGCCAACTAATAGGAAGGCTGTTTATTATAGCATGGACGAAGAGAATTCCTCCGTGGAAAGCAATGACCACGTATTTGGAAGCTGAGTACCCTCCTCCGTTGTTTCCACCAGTACTAAGTAAGATAATCACTTGAAGTAACTGAGCTAGCGAGAAGTCTACACTGGTTGTAACAGCCCACTGCAAGAAAAAATTTCTTTCTTAATAACCATCAGAAGAGGCAGCCTGCGGTCAACAATCGAACCGAGGAATTACTTATTTGATTACCTGCCCAACAATGTTAAACCTGCATAGAATTAGATCATAGATGTTAAGGATTTTAACTTTATCGCCAAGGATGAAAGATAATCACAGTTGTCATATTTTATCCTTCTCAAGTATTATTTTCTGAAATCAAAATAAAATAGGGACTGTATAAGTATTGCAATTAACAAATCCCCGTGCACATCAGATCGTCTTAAGTAGATAGCATCAAACTATTAATAGAACAAGGAACAGGTATTCTCATGAATAATTGAAATTTTGGAGCTTCTAAGAATGCAAAACTCATCTATTTTCTTCTTTCTTTCTACTTATTTATGAGAAAACATGAACTTTCAAGGTTGAGATTTGAATTCAAAATTTAAAATTTGCTTCATCCCTTAGAACCATCACTTCCATGACACATCTTTTGGAACAACTCTTCTCTATCAATGTTCAGGTGTTCCAGAGGCACTAAAAGATAGTGCAAATAGAGCTAAAAGTTAGGGTTCCAACTATCATGGATTCACAATTTGTTATCTTGCGTTGGAGAATTTCCTGAAACTTTATCAATAGAAACTAACACAGAAAAGACGATAAAGTAGTTGCCTTTGTGAAATAGCAGTATCAGAAATGACAAATCAGAATATCGAAGCTAAACTTTCATCCGACAATAATGAAATCAAGTAGGCGTACCATCCGGTGATCCAGGAGGCGAAGGGCGCCCATTCCTTGCCGGAGAGCCTGGCGCTCCAGTAGTACAATCCGCCGGAAGTCGGGTAGGAGGAGCAGATCTCCGCCATCGACAGCCCCACGAACATGGTGAAGAAGCCGGCGACGAACCACCCGTAGGTCATGGTGACCGTCCCGCCGTACCGGAGCCCGGTGTTGTAGAGCGTGGTGATGCCGGTCAGCACCGAGATGATCGAGAACGAGAACGCGAAGTTCGACAGAACCCTAGAAGCAACCAATCCCCCAATTCGTATCAAAAAAAGAATAAAAAAGACATTTTTTTTGAAAAAAAAAACACAACAAAAACAAAAAAAAGCAGGATGATTACGAGAGATCGCGCTTGAGCTCCTGCTTGTACCCGAGCTCATGGAGGCGGGCGCCGCCGGAGTCGACCTCGATGATTGTGGATCCATTACGCTCCTCCGTCCCTGACATGATCAGCGACGATCTCCGCAATGGTTCAAACAGCGACTCTGAACGATGATATCAAACGACTCTCGATCTTCTTCCACATGGGAATTAAAAAAGAAAGATTCGCTTGAGATCTGCATGGCTGGAAGTTTAATGCTCACATATATAAATATAGAAAGGCGTGCGTAGACTAAACAAGGCAGTCAAAGCCAGAAAAATGCTTAAATATCTAATGAATTAATTAGATACGAAACAGTGTCCTTTGGAATCTATTTAGAAAAAAAAATGATTGAGAAACATGATTAAATGCTGTTAGAAGACACGTGGTTGACTTTGGAGTCGATTGATTGTCGGAGTCAACGTGAGGTTTCAGACTGGGTTGCGATGCGAACTGCTTCGTGATGCAAAGCCGTTATTAACTAGTGGACATTTTTTTTAGTATTATTATTTTTTAATAATTTAGATATTTAATTTTTATTGATTAATTTATCACGAAAATTATATTCTGCGCGCCTGTTTCTTGCACACCCGTGCGCGACGTCGAATCCACCGTTCATCACCGATTGCGCGCCGCATCTAACCGTCCAAAATTGGGAATGTACAGTGCTCCGCCCCCTGACCCCCGCTGCTGCCGTAGCCCCTTGCCGCATCGTCCGGCCATCGCCAGCAGCCCCTTGCCCACTGTCGACGCCCACTCGTCGGCGCGTCGGTCGATGTCGGATTCCGACCGGATTGTGATCGGAATCCAGCGCAATTTGACCGGAATCACGCCTAGCAGTGCCCGCGTCGGATTCCGACCAAATCGCGGTCGATTTCTGGCCAAATCGTGCCGTCGGAGACCGGCCTTCCTCGGTTGGTCTCCAGTTGTGATTTTGCCGGAATTGATCGTGCGCTGGATTCAATTGTTTCCGATCGAATTTGTCAGATTCCGACCACAATCCGATCGGAATCTGACGCCGACCGACGCACCGACGAGTGGCGCGTCGATCGGGTCCGGTCCGGTGGCCAACGGTGGTCAAACGGTGCAGTGAGAGCGGGCGGAAGGGCGGGGGTCGACGGTGTCGCGCACAGGATCGTGCAAGCTGTGTCATGCAGAATATCAGAACTCTAATTTATCATTAGATAAATAAAAAAAATATAAATTTTGACAGACAATTTAACATCATATAAATTTTAAATTCTTTAAATATAATATATCTTGAATGAAATTTGAATCCAAATTTATTGTGTGATGTTAACGCACACCAAAATCCAAATTAGGATGACTTTTAGGCCATGACTGAGTAAAATAAATAATAATTAACTTATAAATTAGGGAATAATTTGTATTATTTATAGTGTACAAATCAAGATAGTCCAAATTAATGAAATCATCAAAAGATTTCCTTTGAAAAGAAAATAAAAGGACAGTTCAAATTAAAATATCATTATTTTCGACGTTATCAATAACTACTATTTTTAATTTAATTTGATAAAAATATTATACATAATATATATTTATATAAAAAAAATTCTTTATCAACTTGCTTATTTAGATTAAATTTTTTATTGATTGTTATATATAATTTTATGATTATTTTAAAATAATTTTTACTTAATATAAAGATTTTTTTTAATATAAAGTACTTTATATAAAGATTTTTAATCGAGTTAAATCGATTTATTTTTAATGTGAAAAATATAGTAGGATATCTTTTGATTTTTTAATATGGGCACATATTAATTTTTGTGATATTAATATGAATTTTTTTTATAGGTACCAGTGGGCTTTATTATGGGCCGAATCCGGCCCAGTAGACTGCCCCGGCCCATGAGTGAATTGTGATCCCTAAAATGCCCCTGGCAGACGGTCGAATTTTCGGTTTTATTCTGTCAAAATCCCCCGAGCCCTCTGCGCTGTTCCTGCCGCAGTGCCGCTTGGCTTCCTCCGCGCCGCCTGTCCCCTCGATCTCTGCCGCCGCCGCATCTCTTCATCGCTGCCGATGGATGTATTCGGTCGCTGATCTTTTAGGAAATTTGGCACTGTAGGAATCCTGGCTTTGGAAAATCGTTACTGTTAAATTCGTAAGCGGACATAATATCGATCTCTCCTTTATCTTCGCTGCCTGTGGGTTAGGTATCTTTTTGGTTTTGTTATGAGAAATCTAGGCGCTTTTACATTTCAACGAAGTGAGAGTTCTATACCAATTACGTCCTTAAGATCTTGAAAAGGCTCAAACTTCAAAATGAGTGTTAATGATTTGCGCCTCATGAAATATGTTTTTTTTGTGTAAAAGATTCTTTATTTATGTGCATTTCTTGTGCTTCTTTGTTTATAACCACTTCACGGAGATGTCTTCCGTTTGCAGGTACTGGAACTTAATTTGGCGAGACTACAAATCAAGTTTACATTATTTGCTCACTTTACTAACTCCAAAACCCTCCTTCAATACTGTCATCCAGCTCCTTATTAGTCGATGATGAAGGATCTGACACTCCCTTCATCAATCTATAATATCTCTGCCTGCTGAGTTCAAGTGAATTGAAAATTGAAACTTATCTTATCATAGGTTGCTTTTAAAGTGTTCCCAAAATTCTTCTTTGAATACTCAACAACATACAAACCCTAAATTGCGAAAGCCCCATCAGTTTTGATAAGTTTCCCTTTATTTTGATTTTGATTATCTTTCTGGGGTAAACAATGGTGGACTTTCAGAGCTCTACCCATGGTTCAAGGTGGATTTTTTCACTTGAAGAGCTGGTAATTCACCATTTGTGCTTCTTTTTCTTCAGGTTATGTTTTTCCTTGATCATGGTTGAGTTTACAGGGTAGTTCATCTCTTTGATGTCAAATGAGCAGCCTTTGTTAAATATATTAAACTTGTATTTGATTCTCGTATGGATAACTTCTGAGCTCAGCAAGTTATTATACTTTTTCCATGTTTGTTGACATTGTTGTAGAACTTGGATCTTCCTTATTAATTATATTCTGGCATCTGGGTTCTTTTTGCAGTTTGAAAAGCATAAGAATGCAAACCAAAGAGCCTCAAAGCTGCTTGAACAGGTGCTTTTCAGTTTGTAGAAATTATACCAAAGGCAGATTTTCCTGCCTGAGTAATGACATAGAATGTCCATATTACATTGCTAGCATTCTTAATACATGTATGCACTATGGTCAATTATTTTTTTGCATTTGGCTATGAGCCTATTCTCTGCCTTGTTTATCTTTTTTGAAGTGATCTTCCCTTTTTTGGCTGTTTTACATAACCTTTCATGCTCAAGGGTATTATTTTTTGGGAGGAACATGGCATTCAATATTTGTATGTATCACTCGACTTCCATGCAGTTTGGCATCACACGGCTGGAAGTTCATGTTGATGGGTCTGTCTCCTACCCTGAACCTATATTTGACCAAAAAGATAATGGTAATGAAACAGCAATTTCTAGATGTCTTGATCTAGCTTCGATATTGCTGTTTCTGTGTCTTCATAGCCCTTTTTTGCTGTTTGATCATTGGAGCTTGATTTTGTGATGCTGCTTCTATAATTTTCTGTTAGCCGAGAGGTCCATTCCCAAGCCTCTTAATTGTGAAGAGGAGCAGCATATGCGGATCTTCTATGAGCAAAAAATTCAAGAAGTGTGTCAAGCATTTAAGTTTCCCCACAAGATTCAGGTGATTGTTTTTCTTATTTTTTGCAGTATGGAATTGGTGAAAGAGAAAATTTTTGTTCTATGTCTTTTGACCTTGCAGGCAACAGCAATTATCTACTTCAAAAGATTTTATTTGCAGTGGTCTGTCATGGAGCATCACCCGAAACATATAATGTGAGATCCCTGTTGCAGTATTCATTTGTTGATAACTTGTTTATTTATTCTCATATTATCTTATATATGCAAAGTTTGGCTGATAATTCTGACTACTCTGAGAAGGGATTCTACACTTAATATTGAACACTTTATTCCCAATATCTAAAAGTTTTAGCATATCTTCGATTTAGTCTCATGTTTCTGTTGGCATATATGCAAACTTTGGCTGCTATTCTGTCCTAGCTGTTTATTATTATGTTCATTATTTTGGATAAATAAAAAAGGTGAAATCAAGAGAATCTTTCCATAAAATACTGATTTTAGTAAGTGGGTAGCAACATGTTGATAGCTACAACAAATAGCTGCCAGTCTTGATGAGTTCGATTTTGTTGTGCTAAGTTGTTAAATCTACTTTTTTGGCAGTTAATTTTTCCTGTTTGAACAGGTTAACTTGCATATATGCTTCATGTAAAGTGGAAGAAAATCATGTTTCTGCTGAGGAACTTGGGAAGGGAATTCAGCAGGATCATCAGATTATCCTCAATAATGAAATGGCTGTTTATCAAGTATGCTTCAATGTGTATTCCACATTCCTTTTTTGCTTTGTTTATGTCTTATTTCCTTCTGCTATTTGCAATTTTCAGAGTCTTGGCTTTGATTTAATTGTTTACGCTCCGTACCGCTCAATTGAAGGTTTCCTCGAGGGCATGCAGGTGATTTGTTCTATTTGTGATAGTACTTTTGAGATCCATTTGTTGGGTAAGAGGTCTCAGCTACTTTGGGCATTGTAATTTGTTGGGTATTTCTCTTTTTGGGCCTTAATTTTACTGCATTATTGGCACTGCCTATCGTGTCAATATTGAATGACTGATTGCCTTTTTTGATTTTTAAGGATTTTTTCCATGCAAGAGATGAACCAGAGAAGTTTCAGGTGCTTTCTTCTGTTCCCAACAATCAAATTAATATGTTTTTTATATTGCTTTGCATATTTGAACCCTTTTGGCTTTTACTAGTATTTTCATGTTTTTTACCCTAGTTCCAATAGTATGATATACCTTGTGATCTTAAATTACTTAGCATAACTAACACCAACCTTCCCTACAATCTTTTTTCATAATTATAGCATTCCACTTTTACTAACAAATTTTTTTTCACTTCTTTGTTACACGAGTCATGTAATTTCTCCTTTTCTGGATAAAACATAGCATTAACCTCTGCTCACTGTTCTTGGAAAATAAGCAAAAACTCCAACAATTTTCTCTGCCATATTTCTACCTGTTAATCTCCTATAACTTTTAAAATTGATAATGCCATGAATCTAAGTCATGGAGGTTATAGACCCTGCCAACGTTATTTTGGTACCAATTTTGTTCGTAGATTTAATTCATACTGCTTAGCTTTAATTATTAGCTATTTAGATGCTGGAAACATATCATCATTCATTGTGATATTATTTTGGTTACCAGAACATACCAATTATTTAACATTTAATTGGCTGAATGTGATTGCTGTTTTTTTATATGTTTTTCACCAATACTTTCTGTTCCATTTCCAGGACTTACTACAAACTTCATATTCAGAGGTAGATAGGATGATGTTGACTGATGGACCACTTCTCTATCCTCCCGGGCAGGTGCTTTACTTCATCAAGTGTATTTCACTAATTTTTTTTTTGTCCGAAAGTGCATAGCTGTTGCTTTGTTTCAAGTACATTCACCTATAAATTGGACCATCACAACCTGATCCTGTTCAGAAAATTGTTGACATGACCTGACTAGGTTAATGTCTCAAAATACACTCATCTAGGCCTTATGAGCTTCTGTAACTAGTCCACAACTTAAATTGTGGAACTAAACTACCATCATAACATCGTACACTTAAGGGCTAAATTTGCAGCCGTTTGTATGTGAGATCCAACGGTGTTTCCCATCTCATTAAACCCAAAGATCTACTTTCATACCATGTGCCAACCTGACCAAAATGAGAAATTTGACCAGTAATTGATTGGGGACCTTCATTTGGTCTTTTAACCCCCTGCGCCCCACCCAATGCCACATCCCTTCTGGGGGATTATAGACTTATTCAATGCTTGGGCCTAGATTCCTAGTTGAAAGTGCTAAAATTCAGATTAACAGTTGTATGAGTATAGTAAGCCTTATACGGCCCCTTTGTTGGCCCACGACTTCCTTGTGCGGCTGAAAGTGGGATAACATAGGCAGAACAGACCTACAGGAAAATTGTCCATGTCCGGCTATTCATGTAAGTTTCTGCTCTAGTTCCAACTTCTTTTTTTTTTCATTTTCCTTTGACATTTAACAGTGTTGCACAATAGTCTGAATTTGCCTCCAACATTATTCCTGAGCCATTTTGTTTCAAAGGGCCCTTAAGTTATAGATAGTGTAATCCTATTGTAATTTCGAACAATTTGAAATTTCTAAAAAAAATCTGTTTTCGGTGACAGTTAGCACTGGCTGCCTTGCGCAGAGCAAACGAGGTACATAGATTCCTTGATTTTGAAAGGTACTTAGATGTTTCTTTGTTCTGTTTATACGAGAAAAGATTTTTCTGTTTTTTTTTTCTTTTGGTCCTAGTGAGACTTATATTCCATGTTGATGAACATTGCAGATACTTGAATTTCTTAGTGTCTCGCCAGCGGTCTACCCACACGACTTCTCAGCTTTTCGAAGCTTTGAATTCAATTGATACATTGGTAATTGTCGTCAAAGTCGAAAAGCATACTTAAACCCCCTCATTTTGGTTTTTCAATGCCGCATGATTATTATTGTTGTTTGTTAACTTCCACTCCTTATCCAGGTTGCTCAACTTAACATACCGACCGCAAAAGACATGAGGCATATTGATCGAAAACTGAAGAGCTGTTGGGATCCAAGCACAGAAGAGTAATTCCCTCAACTCCTCTATCATTTCCATTTTCTTGAACTCTTTCCCCTCATCCAAACGCATCATGCAGCAATAAGAAGCGAGAAAAAAGATCAAAACACAAGTCGAAAAGAACTGCTAGTGAGATGCAAGGGCTACTGGCATGAACAAGTCCTGCTAAACCGGCAAAGGTTCGCACCAGATCGGAAAGTGATCATTGTGGATGCAAGGTTCACACCCTAAACAAAGTTCTATCTATTCAGAACTGGTGTGGTCGATCAATGCGGTTCTCAATTCGACATTTCATTGTATTTTTGTTGAGACAGACCATTCTATATTTGTGGGTGCTCTACATTAATATAACATGAGTTGCTTTTATTGCGAAACACATTATTTTATATCCTTGTGTATTTTTTTTAAAAAAATGCATCTTTATAAGTATTTGTAAGTTTAAATTGCTCAGTATGTGCTCTTGTGTGTGATTTTTTGGAAAAAAGAAATGTTTATTTCATGAAAATTAATCACTGAAGAACATAATGGTTATATATATTTTTTGTGGGTGCTTCAATGTATAATAAGTGTTTGTTGCTAACCAACTAAGTAATGAAGGTTGGATCATTTTTTTTATAATTTTATTTTAATATTTGGATAGATAATTTGAGAGGGAATGATTGATTCAATTCACTCAATCTATTCCATACCTTACAATTCCATGATTGATCTAATTCTCTCAAACTATTTCATAATTGATTTAATTCTTAATAATTGAGATGTAAGTCAGATCTTATTATTGGAATATTATATTATACGTACAAAATTTAATTATTCTTGGTGAAATTAAACTGCTGGGTTTTCTTGTTTTTCTCGTGCAAAATGATCATGAAAATGTTGTCCAGCGGAGGAATGGGACCCTAATTAATAGGCTCCGGTTAAGTCGCTATAAATGAATCGAACGTGTCCGGTTGAATCAGGAGACATCTTGCTTTCTTTCAAATCATAAAGATATCTTAATGATTTACTTTAATCTATCTGCCAAACATATGATCTAGATGATATATTTGAATTTCTTTTTTTTTTAATTTAGTATCTGATAATCGATTCTTAGCTTCTTATCCATTAAAATTTTCAATGCTTAATGTCCGATCTTCTAACCTATTAAGTGACTTGCATACTTACCTTGCATATCAAACATATAATGTCTAATTTTAAATTTTTTATCAAATATCAAAAGACAAATTCAATTATGTTGGATGCTTTCTGCACCAACAGTAAGTTGGATTTGAAAGTGATGATCGACTCACTTTGAACTTTGGATTAGGTGGTGTAATTTAAATTTAATCGAGTTTATATTTTATTTCTAGAATATCATTACACTAACAAGTAAACATGACCCCGATCGGATTTGAATCGGACCCGGCTCGGATTCATAATCGGGATAATGGATCAATTACCTATTGACCTGATTAGTCGAGCCTAAACTGTAATCGGCCAGACCCCAAATGGGTTGGTAATGGTTCAATCAGCAATTCAAACCACTAGTTCGGTGGTAGTTAAATTTATTTTATTTATAGTCATTGATTGTTGAAAACGCCAGTTGTGATTATTTGTTTCAATCGTTGGAACCGTTGGAGAAAGGGGTTTTTTCTTTAATTATAGTTGAGATTATTTGATCAATGACTACAATTTAGTATCTGTTATAAATAAAGAGATTATTTCATCAGTTCCATATCAGCTTCTCTATTCTCATTTTCAATTCTGAAATCTGGATCATTTTCAATATTGAAATCCGAATGAGGATCACAATATTCAATTTACTAATGATGAGCCTAAGCAAGTTCTAACACTCGAGACACCAGGAAGTACTGATAATAATATTTCTAAAGTTCGGGATACTTCTTCTTTAAAACATCTATTTTTACAAAATGTTTTAAGAATGTCACTCTTCTATCTAGAGAATTATGTGCAAAATGTAAGCATTGCAAAAGCCTCCTACAAATTTCAAGCAGAGATTATGGGTCGTTGAAACGACATGTCGAAACAAAGCATTCGACGGAATATGAAATCAAACATAGACTTGCCCACAAGCCGGGTCCTAATAGGTTGGTTACTCGTTGACTTGGGTTGTCAGGCCTAACCTGTAACCGACTTAGTAGGGGTCAGGCCGATTACGGGTCATTGGCCTAATTAACTATCGAATTGACCGTTTGAATTACCAGTTCTGTAGGTTTTTTTTATTATTATAGTGAAAATTTGTTAAAATAAATTGATTGTCTAGACTAAGCCTAAGTCTCTTAAACAAGAACCTAATATCCAAATCAACTAGATTACAACTATTAACATCCTTATCTATTAGTTAATTATTTAATTATTATTAACGGTTAAGATTATTTGATTATTTTTTATCAATAATTACGATTTAGTATTCGTTGTTCTCCTAACTATATAAATAAAGAGTTTATTTTCATTATTTTCACACCATCTTTTTCACTCTAATCTCTCAATTTTGAAATCTTGATCATTTTCAACTTCAATTCTCCAATTATAATGAAAGGAGGAGGTTCATTATCTCGATCTTGGAGGAGCAAAGAAATAGTCAATCCGAATGATGATCATAATATTTATTTTACCGATGACAAATCCAAGTAAATTTCAACATCCGAACTATAAGAAAGTATTGATGGTGATACTTCTAAAGTTCAAGATACTCTTTTAAAATCATAGTGGTTAGTTAAGCAACTTAAACGAGTGAAAGTCCTTCTTTATATATATTTTTTATAAATTTATAATTTTAAAATATTAATAATCTTGGACCATGATGAATTGTGTCGAACCGTGAATCAGCAGTCCTGAATTGTGAACTATAATCGTTTTGGACCGTTAAGGTTAAGAGTCAAACCGGCTGTTTCGAACCATCAAGTCGATGATTCTGAACAGTTAAACCATCGATTTTGAACTATGATCGGGTCTAATTGAAGGTTCTCAAATGCAATTATCGAGATTTTCCTGGACTAGTAGTGGAGGTATCGATTCCTGTTTATTTATGTATTCTAATAATGAATTAAGAGAACCGGTAGCTAGATATATTTTCCTAGAATGCCTATTTTTTTAGTTTGGGGTCTAAATATATTTTTGGAGATTTTTGTCCAGAATTATTTAATCCATCTGCTAAATGTGTTCCTTGAACAATACTTGTACAACTAAAAGATGAGTAAGGCAAAAGAAAAAAAATTAATTAACGAATTTAGTGAATTAAATAATCAAGTTTATTTATATTCTAATATTTAGAGTGATCATTGACAATCATATTCGTAGATGAGTGTGACTTGCCATTAGATTGATAACTCTAGAAAAAATTTAAAAAACATCTGTTAGCTTATAAAGTTTTTTATGAATCACATAGTACTTACAAAATCTCTCAATTATTATATTTAATTTTTTTTAAAAAATATGGATTAGCTTCTAAAATATTTTTAATATCATTTTATAATGCTAGTTAATATTGAACAACTTAAATTTATATATCAACTTGTTATTAGTGATTTATCTTTTTATATTCGTTGCACTGCGCATGTCATGTTTTAAATTTATATGTTCAAGATGGATTAAAATTTTTAAAAAAATTATATTAAACTAATTAGACTTACTATTTCTTATTTATGATCACATTCTACTATAATGAAATAGTGCGTTAGATTTTATAAAAGTAATAGAACGAGACATAAAAAATTTTTACATGATGTACCAATATGTTAGAATTCAACATATCAATTATTACAAGATTAATTCAATATAGAAAATTGTTATTTTCATTTTTTTACACAAATAATATTAATATATATTTATTTTCAAACAAATATATGTATACTATTTTGTGAAATTTTAAAAATATTTAACGATACAACTAAATAATTTTCTAGTGTTTATTATCCTACTTCTCATTTAGTTATGGTAAATTTTTATTGTATACTATTAATTTTAAATGAACATCATATGAATTAATTTTATTTTCTTATGTATTAACAGTGAAAGTAAAATGAAAAAAAAAATATTTTTTTATATTTTTAAAATTTATTTAGTTGCATTTACTTTAGATCTTAGATTTAAATTAGAAGTTTTATGAAAAATATTAGTGTTGTATTATAATACTTTAATTTCATTTAAAGATTTCTCTTTTCTTGATTCTACTAGTATTATTACAAGTGATATAAAAATAATTTATATAAAATTTATAAATATTAAATATAAAATATAGAGTGTAAACTAATATATGAAACACAAAATATTAGTAGTAGTAGTTCAAAACTTATAAAAGCACAAATTTTATTAAAAGAACGGACGAAATGTCAACGAGAATCCTTATGTTCCAAATGGGAACTTTAGAATTATTTTATAACTTCTTTTAATTTTAGAAGTAGATAGAGAGTCAGATTTCAATATTTTACCGTGGTAATCATAGAAGGCTCAAAATTTTAATTTCTCATCCTCTCCATCATCGTAAAAAAAAATTGTCTAGTGTCAATAGTTGCTATAGGACATATGTTTAATTTTGGAGGAAATATATGTTGACCAATGAAATTCACATATTTCTACAATGGTATACTATTGTCCATTTTGAGTTGAAGCCCTCATAATTTTATTTTTGAACTTTAATCAAACGACCTTAAACCAATGAAGAAATCTTTCATCTTATAAATTTATGATATTCTCCATATATTTTCAATGTGAAACTTTGATTGTAATCCCAACAATCTCCTCATCAAACGGACCATTATACTCCAATCAAGGTCACTCATTTCCATTGCGTTTGGGTGCACGCTTTACGTAAAATACCTAGAGCACCACTTACCTTGAGAATTTATCATGTATTTTACTAGAAGCCCCTTACCATTATTCTCGTGATCCGAGCCTTCTCAACCTCTTTCATTTTTTCTTAAGGTTTCCAATATTACTCCATTTAGACTATGACTCTAATACCACTTATTGACTAATGGAATATATATATATTTCCACAATAATATGTATTTTGATCAAATATCGTGAATGATTCACCCATCGATTAACGAACGGACTGACATGCACGCTCTAGAGAGGTAGTCGTCGAAAAGGTGAAAGGATTTGAAAAGCATTCAATGGAGAGTTAGAATGACACCGGATGTGAATTTAGACAAGCCACTTTGACGCTCAAATTAAAATTTTATAAGAGAAAGGATCAGGTATCAAATCCTCCATCGAATTAGGAAATTACCCTCCCTAACTAGAATGATTTATCTAGCAAGTTGAATAAGATAATTAGAGTGCCCTAAAATAAAATAGATAAATCATTTAAGTAAAATTAATCTAAAAAAATAGTTAAATACAACATGTATTTAAAATAATCTAATTACTTAAAATTCCATATTTATGATAGCACTAAGATTTTTCTAGTGATAATCTACGTCAAAAACTTTTCTAAAGTCAACAAGTTGAGGATCTTAAAAGAGATTTAACTTTATTTATTTATCCTATTGATGCTTTAAAACTTTAAAATCCATCAAATCACAATCTTTATCTAACAATCCACTTTTCTTTATTCCATGCAAAATAACACTTATCGCAACAACATTAGGACAACTAAACACAAACATACATTAACCCTAGAACATTATTTGTCCCGTAGGACAAGTAAACACAGTTTATTTCGAAGGATAAGATGATGTAGCTCGAATCAACTCGAGTTGAATTTGTTTGAATTGGATTCGAGCTCAATTCAAATCAGATTCGAACTCAATTCAAATCGAGACGCTGTTGGGGATCCCGCGGCCGGTGAGACCACCGACCCGGGTTAAGTCGGACGTGTTGGGGTAGAGCAGCATGTAGGGCATCTTCACCGGTCCGGTCCGGTTCTTCAATTTCGGGTCCCGGTTCATTCTCAGGATCCGGTTCTCGATCTCGACCAGCTTGTGGTGGAACCGCTCGAAGGCCTCCAGCGCCTTCTTGTCGGAGGTCCACTCCGGCGTGTCCCGCTGGCCGAGGTACACCTCGTCCGACGAGTGACGCGACAGGATCTCGATCAGTGTCACGCCCAGGATGGTCTGGAACTGGTTGGTGATTGTAGAGAGGAAGAACAGGTCCGGGTTCTTTTCCAGCTCCGCGTACTCCGGCGTGCCTGGCACCGGCATCCACCGCCGGCTTATGGTGGGGCGGTTCGGCAGGTAGCCGGCGTAGGGGAACTGCCCGAAGTTGACGGCGGCGTGGAGGGCGGAAGCCACCCAGATGATGGTGGTGCAGGTCTGGGTCAGCTCGGCGACGGTCTGCATCTTGGGCCACCAGGCTTCGTCCTTCTTGTCGCCGTGCCCGTCCTCGCGCACCTCCTTCCACCACGCCTGCAGCTCGACGTCGGAGCGGACCACTTCGTCGTCGGGGTAGTAGATGGCGCAGTATTCGGTCACCCACGTCTCGATCGCCGACCATATCGCAAGGCCGTCGACGGCGTACGGGTAGTCCTCGATCAGCAACCGGAGCTTGTAAGGGCTCGCCGGATCCTCCACCGCCACTCCTCTATTGTAAAACAACAGAATTAAATTTTTGAAATGGAAAGCCAACTGATCGACGTAGGTTTTCACTTCTACCTCTTGAGGAGGTCATGGGGCAGCCCTTGCTCTGTCAGCTTCCAGCCCTTGTAGACGACGGCGGACAACTCCAGGGCGTATTTCCCGGGGAAGACAGTGCGCTCCAGGATTCCGCCGGCGTTGATGAGTGTCTGACGAGCGAAGGCGTTGATGTTCATCGTGTCGCGGTAGTGCGGGCTGAGAAGCTTGTGCACAGGGTGGACGACGCTGAGCTGCCGGTTGGTGGCGATCACGAAGGGCTCCATCACCGCGTGCGTGTTCAACCTGCAATTTGATCAGACACGTCTCAGGCGAATCGGAAACTGCATAATTCGCATCGAGCGAGTGTTTTTTCGGTACCAGTGGCTGACGAGTTGGTGGTAGCCGGAGTCGTTGACGGCGGCGTAAGCCTTGGCGAGGCTCCAAACGGAGCCCTGGACGCCGCTCTCCGCGGGCGTAAACACGCGGTTAACCGCGCCGCAATGCTCGCCCTCGGGGTGCGGCAGGCTCAGCTCTATGGCCAGCGGCTTCAGCGTGCTGTCGTCCTTGAGCAGCAGCAGAGTCCTGGTGGCGTAGATCTTGTTGTCGCCGGAGTTGATACGGTTCAAGTAGGGCATCAACGCATCGTGATGATCCAAAATGAACAGCTTGTTCTCCTTCAGAGCCTCTTCCACCGTTCTGCCCTCCAAGTTCTTCTCGATGTGAGCCGCCGTGATCGAGCTGGTGTGGTCGCCGTACAAATTGCGATCAAGCTTACTGGTCGGAGGAAACTCCTGCAGGCGCCGGATGATAACGGGATTCACTCCGGCCAACATCTCTCTTCCAAACTCCTCGTCGCTCCTCCAAGCTTCCGTGTCCTCTGCCACCAAACAGAGTAAACCAACATCAGCTCTGCTTCTAAATTCTAATCGATCGACAACAGCCCAAACAGCTTACGTTGGATGACATGGGGGAGGGGAAGCTTGAGGATTCTCTCGCCGTCGGGTTGGACGAGCTCCCGGGGCATCTGGTTGTTGACCTGGTCGCCAGTATCGTCGAGCTGCGGCAGCCGCAGGCCGCCGTCGAAGAGATTGAGCACGTCTTGGAAGGAGTCGAATTCCATGGGGGTGGCGTCGAACACCATGCTCAGCGACGGTAGCAGCGACTGGATCAGCGCCTTCAGCGCGTTTCCGAGGAAGTTCGACATCTTCACGCGGCCGAACCGCTCGTCGCGGGGCACGTAGATATCCAAGTTCAACGTCCACAGCCGGCTCTCCGATTTCGGATCTGCAGTTGTATTGATTTCGATCTTACTAAATTTAGAAACTGGTTTGAATTGTTAGCTCGAGTTAACTTACCGGTCTTGGTAGGACGGCGACCGGTGCGGCCCCGGCGAGGGTAAGGTAAGTCCTGGGAGCCGCCGAGGACAGGGCGGGCGGAGTCGCGGCCTTTGTCCGGCTCGCCGAGATCGTTGTAGTAGGCGTAGGCGTAAACACGGTCGTGCTCCTTTAGTTCGCCGTCGACGTGGTCTCCCCTGAGATGGACGAGCTCTTCCTCTCTGTACGCCTTCAGCAGCTCCGGCGTTTGGCTGGGCAGGTACGTCTGCATCAAGAACACAACTCATTTTATTCTACCAGAACCGAAACACGATTCTAATTAAGCAAATCAAATACTCACGTCGTTGGCGAAGAAGATGCGATCGTAGTTGTAGTTCTTCACCGGATAAACCCAGGAATTGCAGACGAAAGTGATGCTGTTACTCTTGCCGGGGACGCCCTTCGGCAAGGTGACGGTCTTGAGGAAGAACTCCGAGAGGTGGTTGTTCTTAACGATGACGGCGCCGGGAACCCCGTGGCTCTCGTCCCACTCGAAGTGCAGGTTGAACTGCGCCTCGCCTTCGATCACCGACGTCATCAGCTTCGGCGACGTCCACTGCTCCAAGTTCGCCGGCGGACTCATTCTTCCTCGATTCAGTTTACCTATTTAGCACCAATTATTGAAGTCAAAAAGGATCTTTAAGATCATCCAAAATTCTTGATCTCTTTAAGAAAAAAAAAGTTGAAATTGACAATTTTATCAAAAAGTAAGTACTTTTTATCCAATTTAATTCCGATAGAATTGCTTTGAGGAAGACTTGACTTAGTAGACGTCAAGGTCAAACGACCGGGTAAAGCAAATCGTCAGAGCGGCGAGCTCCGAGTCTGTCGGCAGATTCAAACACCGAAGGTCGAACTCGAATAAGAGAGGAGAGGGATTGTGGGCGAGATCATCCTGGGTTCGCCGGCGAGCTCGCGAGTCGACTCTTCGGCCCGATCCAAGCACCGAAGAAAGCAAATAAGCGAGCGAGGAGAGGAACCGCGGGGGGGAGGGGGGCGAGATCGTACCGGGTTCGACGGCGGTGGCGCTGACGAGGTGGAAGCAGACGTGGTGGCCGACGAACTCATCCATTCTGTCCAACAGCGACGGCCCGAAGTCGCTCTTCTTGATCAGCACGACCTTCGCGCTCAGCTTCTCCGGCGGAGGCGCCGCCTCCCCGTGGCGCCGTTTCGCGATGGTCGCCATGCTGTCGGTCTCTCCCTTGCAGTTCGGTTGAAGCAGGAACAGAGGAGTCGTGCGGGTGCGGGTGTGGGTGTGGTTTGCAGGAGGGGAAGCTGGGGATTATTTATAGATTTTAAAATGGAAATAATAAATTATCTTATTTCTCCAAATATTTTTATTTTATTTTATTTTAAATAAAAATAAAAATAAAACTAAAACACAAAATAAATGGGCGGCTCTTATTTTTTACTTAATTAATATTTTATATTTAAACTATATTTGATAGCTAACGATCAATTGAAATAACATCTAATTAATTATCAAATATATTTTTTTAATATAATCTATTCTTCTGTAAAAAATTGTGGAATCCTCGAACCCAACGGCCTCATACAATCGATTCCACGATCATATGTGAGGAGGTAAATTGAGAAGCTACAGTTGACTCACGATGGAAAAGGATATTGTCTCAATTTCGTCGAGCTTCAAATCTTTATCATCTTATGTAACTTTGCTTTATCGTAATCAACTCAATTATATTTTTGAAGTAAAAATAATCTAAATAAATTTTATATAGTGATCGACATCATCGCTGAAACGAAAACTAAGATAACACATTAATATAACCTAGCACAGTGTGCATGGGCCCTCCAATAAGTCACCGAAAATTAAAGAGGCATGACAAACGTGCGAGTACGTAGCTTTTGGTCCCAGTCCTTTGAACCTGCGTGTTTAACGTGACTCAGCAATTGCTGAGTCAGATCCAATTATTGGAATATATACGTACAAAAGTTAATTATTTCTGGTAAAATTAAACTGTTATTTTTTTTTTCTTTCTTGTTTTTCACGTGTAAAATGATCATGAAAATGTTGATCAGCCCTAAAATGAGATCCTAATGCCCCGTTTATTATTTTATTTGGGAAGACAAATTTAAGCATAGAAAGTTTTTCATTATTTATTTCATGACCCGTTTACTTGTAATTATAAAATCATCGATGGATCACTTTTTTATTTTTTTATCATTTTAAATTGGACGGAAAGTCATTTCCTTTCTCTGCAACACCTCTCCCTTCAACTAAACGAGCTTCCTCCGTAACATCTCCTTCAACTAAACGAGTTTATAGTTTACTTTCTCCCTTTCTTTCCTATACGGATTCTTTTCTCTCCGTAGAAATTTGATACGTCCCTTTCACTCAGATAGAGGATCTCTTTTGGAGCCGACCGTGTGGGGCCGCTAAGGTGGCGGATCCACCTTTTGCAGAAGAGAATGATCTCTTTATCCCTTTCACTTTGATACGTCTGAATCTTTTATTTTGAATTCTAAGGCTCAGATTGAGTCATCCGAACCAGCACTTATATCTTCATTTGAATGAACTTGATCCATCTATTGTAATCTAACGAGCTAGATTAAACCATGTTATGGACTGATATACCCTAGTCAAGGAAATCAAAATCCAATCTAGATGGGAATAACACGCCTGATGAAAGAAGGAGTAACCGTCTGATTAGCTCCATGCCCGATTGACACCATGCTCAATTGACTCCTCTGCTGACTTGCTGACTGATTGATTCCACTTTTGATTGGCTCCATGTCCGACTAAATTCATATCCGACTAGTTCCATGTTTGACCGACTCCATGATTTTCTTGACGAAAATCGACTCCTCAGTTGACTCAACCTCATCAAGTCACTCCGCTCCGTCAGCACGATGCCCCTCATTCAGCCATCTGATAGCTATCTAAACGATATGTGTGATAGTATAGTACACAGAACAGTAAATAACGTAACACGTTATTAATACAACATGGTCTTCAACAGTACTAGACATGGACGATGAAATCCTCTTCTATAACGATGGAATATTTTTTTTACTATCGATGTGACATTTTCTTAGATGACCATCTATAGTACACACAAACACAGATCACTCTCCATACTTCACTTTCTTCTCATCGTCTGTTCCTCTACCTCATCTTTAATCGGTGGACTGATTTAATCGTCGAAGTGGCCTAGCGTGTCATACCACTAATCTATACCAAAACCAACTTAGACTTGAGAGCCAACTTTTCCAATAAGAAAGACTGCTCGAGCTATGCGTGTAAAGCGAGTCCTAAAGCGCTCTATGCGTGCACCCGCATGCGGGTCCTCAGTCAATGCTACCCACTACAGGATGGAGGCATAGGTTGAGAGTAAAATATAATTAAAAAAAAAAGGTTTAAAAATTTTCCTTTCCGATGTTATGTGAGACAATCTTACGTCCAAAATTCACTTTAATAATTAGTTTTTTATTCATCCAAAATTAATTTAAAAAATAAATATTCAAAAATTATCTATTTAAAATATAGATTTCAATTTTTAGATAAATTGGACGAAACCCACTTGAATTATTTTAAAATTTTATTGATTAGAAAAATCAATTGTCTAACCGTTCCAAACCTACAAATGCTCATGAAAGTTGATAACACCAATATCTATTAAGAATATAATCCACTAGCTTATCGATACGATTATACTATAAACAATTTTATTAGTGTTTTTTATTTCATAAAATGGTTCTATATCTAAATACTCGACTACATACAAGATATACATTTCTACCAAGTGCTAGACGAAAATTCTTATCAGCAAGATGATACTCATGGATGAGTTACTATCGACAAGTTTAATTATTTATTAAGTGGCTTTCCAAACAACCATAAATAGTTCAACTTTTTTGTCCATATTCAAATAATGTTGAGTGAATGATTAGGCATTTCAATAATTAATCACATCTACAGGTCAATTCTTAATTATAACACATGTGCATGTCCCAAGAGATTCTCCTTATCTAATTATTAGATCGAATGATAGAGTTTCCTAGGACCATACATTTTCAATAATGATTAGGCGACATTTATGAATAGAATAGATTTTAATGATCCTGGCTCTGAGGCATAGCTGAGTTGATTATGACACAGTAGAATTGCAGAAGAGGACAAGGATTCGAATCTTGACGAAATTAGACAATATCTTCCTATGTTGTGATAACTGTAATTTTTCGATTTACCTCTTCTACCTTTTGAGAATAAGAGAATAGATTCTTAGTTTTAATTCCTGCCAGGGGCAGTATAGGTATAAAAAGGGATGTACGTGACTTTGAAAATAATAAAGTGTAGTGTGCAAAATGGAAGAAATGCTAAAACTTGCCAAAATTAAAATTAATTAGATTAACAAGGTGTTTAATGTTAATTTCCCAATTCTTTTGTTTAATTTGTTTAAATAAAACCATCGAGTTCGAAGCTTTGCTCGCGATGATCTCCCCCATCGATCATGGCCATGGCGGTCGTCGAAGAGCAAGTAGAAGGCACGCATCCCCTCCTCTCTCCTCTGCCTCGTCGGCGCAACTCCTTCCGCCTCCGTTGCTTCTCGGTGCTTCTCTTCGCCCTTGCCTTCGCTGCCCTCGGCGCGGCCTTATTCCTGCTCTGGCCCGCCGATCCCGATCTCCGCGTCGCCCGCCTCCGCCTCGACGGCGTCCACCTCTCCACTTCCCCCTCCCTCTGCCTGAACGTCTCCCTCAGCCTCTCCGTCAAGGTCCGCAACCCTAACTTCTTCTCCTTGGACTACGACTCCCTCGTCGCCGCGATCGGCTATCGGGGGCGGCAGCTTGGATCCGTGACGTCGGAGGGTGGGCGCGTCGGGGCGCGCCGGGTCTCGTACCTCGATGCCGGCCTGCAGCTGAATGGGATCCGGGTGATTCACGACATGTTCTACTTGCTCGAGGATTATAGGAGGGGATCCATCCCCTTTGAAACTATAACGGAGGTGCAGGGCAAGTTGCGACTTTTCTTCATCGACGTCCCTGTTCAGGTAGGTAAACGGTGTGAACTTTGTTGACTTTAATATGCCCATCTTGTCTAACTAGTTTAAACCTCAGCGACTGTGACAGCTGCAACAAGATCAAAATGTGGATTAGAAATGCACAGGAATGACAAAATTATAGTTAGGTTTGAGTGTGTTAAACTCGAATTGTTGTCCTTACTACGGTGACAGTTCAACATCCTCAAATCGTTTCTGATGCGTCCATCTTTACTAACCACGTAGCATTATTGCCTAGTTACCTAACTTTTATTCATCAGGCTTCCTAACGACTACTCGTCTATCTCTTGAGCTTTAAGCAAGGGTTGATGGTAATAACTAATGACAAAAATGTAGATTAGAGGACCAAATTCTCAATTTATGGTTACTGGAAAAGCCAAGAGTCTTTTTGGTGGCTTGCTTGCTTTCTGACTTAATTTTCACTCTGGACATATCATTTGCAAAGTGAAAAATGATATGGATTCAAGTTGATTTTCCATCTGGTAGTTCTGACATAAGCATTTATTTTGGAGTATGACACAATGATACTCAGACTTGGGGATGAGTATCCGACACAGTATTAATGTAAGTGTTGGAACAAATATTAACACAGGCTCAACTGGATGTTAAGTCTCCAACTCAATGTATGATTCAGATATTAAAGGTCTAGATTAAGAGTTCATACATTAGAGCTGCTGGGTAGAAGATTATGTGTTCTATTTCGATGGGGTTTCACTTCATATAATCAGATGACTGTAAGATATATCATTCTGTTATACTGGTTTATTCAGGAGATCAAGTGGGATAGTTCTTGTGTAGGCAAGTTGGGAGTTATTCCTATGAGAATTTCATGAAGACAGTTATAAGCTATATAAGTTCTTATGTATATAATTTAGCTTGTCCTAGTATCGTCAAATAGAGGAGTTAACCTGGTTAGTCATAGTTTGCTACTGTATCAATGGACTTTATTACATTTGAGTATTGGTCTTTGTAATTAGACTCCAATATAGCTTCCTACAAGAAGAACAAACCATGTCAACTGCTTGGATTCAGCTACGTTAATGTGTTTGTGTCATTGCTCTTCATATGACCTTGCTCATTACATCTCTTTTATCTGGTAGATGTTGCTGCCTGTTTTGCTTCAGGCCCTATTTGTGAATACCTACATTGGTCCCAGATGCTATATTAGGCTGTATGGCTTCATGCGCTCCTACAAATTGTGCAAAAAAAGTGTTATCCTCTCAGTATGAATGGTGATGGTACCATTATTTCTCAGATATTAACTTTCTACACCAAGCATTACCAGTCAAATCCTGAAACTATGGCCCTCACATCCTCACATTAGCATCTTGATGTTCACAACATAAAGAATTTCCTTGGTGCAGCTTTCATGAGCTGTGCTACTATATATACACCAGAAATTTGTGACATGCAGAAGAAAATGACTTTCCTAAATAGACTTTTAGAGAAGGCAACTATTATCTTGTTTGTTGCCCTTTGCTATGGCATGCAAATGGAGGAAGTAATTAGAATGAAAATGATGCTAACTAAATAGAGGAAGTAATTAGAATGAAAAGGAAGCTAAATCTTCATTGTTTAGATTTTTCGAAGACAACAAATCCACCCATTGTCTGTGATTTTGGTAGTTGAACATGTTTTTTTCCCAATTATGTCTGGAAAATACAACATATCTATGATGCTGCACGTAATAAAGAATTATCCTTGTTGCTTCTTATACGAAGTTTGCTATTTCCCCACCATAATACACACCCTATTCTAGGTTATTTGTCTTCTACTTAATCCTGTAAGCTAACTGGATCCAAATTTTGACAAGTAGTTCTACTGTTTGCTAAGCTAAAGATGGTCTTCTTACTTATCATCAAACTTTAGATTCATATGTCCTCTCTTTTAGTACGACTCTTCTTTTTCTTCAGAAATTATCTAGATTTTCTAAATGATTCATGGAACCTATTTCACATTTATCCTCAACCTGCTGTTGATCCTTGTTATGACCCTTTATTGGATCTGGTTCAAGAACTTGAAATTTCTTCCACAAGCCAAATCCTGAATCAGCTAAGAATTCCCAAATCTCTAACTAGTGATTACCACTTTTAGGCTCTGTTAACTATCATTTGCTAATTGAACAATCTGTAGCTGTTAGTGGATTTAGCCTACTTTTTGAACTACATCCACTCAATCTACGTGTAAAAGGACTAAAGGTCCTCTGAGGTTTATTTCTTCCAGTTTATCAAGTTATTCATATTGTAAGGCCTAGGAGGTTGAAGAAAAAATGAATGTACAGGAGGTAAGTTATGAATGTAAAGAGAGAGAGTAAGACTTAATTGTTGGAAGCATAATTAGGGAGGACTGGCGTCAGCTTGTGAATCAGATCCAAGAAAGGGTGAAATTAGGATTAGGTAATTTGGGGATAATTATGAACTGGGATCCCTTAGGTATGTTTCCGACACTTGATGGTGTGATAAATTATAAGTGAATTCATCAAATAGTTATGATGCATAATCATAATGTTTGTCCCATGATAGATTTAAAACCATATTTCTTCTTTAAGGGGCATATCTTCAAATAGACATGTAAGATGCAAGTAGTGGTGTCAACTCGACCGGGTCAGATTGGGCTTGATACCAAATATGGGTTGGTGCTGGGCGTAAGAGTTGAGACCTATGGGTCGGGTGCAGCCCATGGGCCATGTACTACCCAAATTACTAAAGGTCTAACCTAGCCTAACATGGCTTCTCATGGACTGACACCGGCTTGACCTATTGACACCTCTACTTGCGAGGCTATTTTGCACCCAAGCTTTACAATTTTTGTACTTAACTGTAGATTCTCGTAATGTTTTATGGAAGTTTTTTCTCTGTCAACTTTTTTTCCCCTTATACAAAGATTTGAAGTTTTGGCCTAATGGTATACTAGAATGTTACTTGTGCACATTGCCCATGAGATTTTCAATTTAATAATTTACTTAATAAATATTACTCAATTGAAAATTTTATATAAATTTAATCATACAATTAATTTTAATTTGATACATGATATGATAATCTAAACATGACCTCTTTTGCGCTGTTCCTGGAACAGGGTAAATTTTCTTGCACACTTCAAGTGAATGCACAAACCCAGACTCTTCTTCGACAAGACTGCTACATTGAGGTGGGCAAACTGTGTTTCTTGATTTCTGAATGTTAACTTATTTTTCCAACTTGCTAATCTCACATTCTCTATGCATTCTCGTTATGGTGAAAGATGGACAATGCCAACCCAATATTAAGCTCTCTCTTTAACTTGCTAATATCCATATCTCTATACTTTCTCTAGTGACGGTGAAAGATGGACGACGACATCAACTTGAAGGAGCAAATTGTTCTTCTGCTGAGAAGTTTTTCCAGCTCCCCTATGTGGAAGAAATGATGTCTGCACTACTTAGCCTTGTATTATTATCGAGAAAGCAAGCGGCAAGAGCATTCATTCTCCTCCAAAATTCTTCATCAGGATAGAGATGTGCAGCAAGGAGCTAGCAACTACGGAACTATTATATTGTTTCATCTACTTCTTTTGAGCTATCGTAATGAATGAAGAATGCAATGGAGTCGATAGACTATCGACTATTTGTGTCATGGCCAGAGTTTTCACTCCATGCTACCTTATGAAACACTCATCTTCCTTTGTTCGTTGAGGTTAGATCTTCTTCATCATTTCTTTCCGCGCGGTGTAATGTATTATGTTGTTGTCAAAGTATTATTTGGTTGCACTGGCTCTCTTAAATTGTGAATGTGTGCTTACCTTTTGGAGCTACATAACAAATGAAGTAAAAAGGTGATTTCGCTCACTATAAACGTCTCTCATCGTTGGTCCCATGAGATGAAAGTAAATCACGGTATCAATTTATGCAAAAGGTAAAATCCGTCATTCCAGTGGTTCTCACACGGTTGGCTCCACGATTATCTATGAAAAGGTAAATTGAGAAGCTGCAGTTGACAACGACGGAGGAGAGTATTATCTCGATTTCATCAAGATTTGAAACTTTATTTACTTTTGTAATTCTGTTTCGTTGTAACTAATTCAACTATGTTTCGGGGGCAAAAAAAAAATCATGATATCAAGTAACTTAGGTGGGAGGATTTTAGCTTATCAAGGGAATGAATTTAGTGGGAATCAATTTTTGTTCAATAAAACAACTTTGTCACTCGAGTACTAATTCGGTTACGCCCTTCATAGGCGATGGATTATTGAAATAATAAAGTGAATTTGGTACTTTCATTCATGGTTAAATCAAGCATACACTTTTGATATTATTGAAAAAATGGGCACTTTTATATCCATCAAAAGTGATTTTAAAGCCCCCGGGGCATAGCTGAGTTGATTACGACGTAACAGAGTTGCAGAAGAGGGCAAGGGTTCGAATCCTGGCTTCGCAACACCCTCCTGTATCGTGATCAATTGTAGTTTCTCGATTTATCTCCTCACAGATGATCGTGGGGCCGACCGGATGGAGTCACTAAGGTGGCGGATTCACCTTTGCAGAAAAGTGATTTTAAAATTTGGGCCGGCCTTGTCCCCGGCCACCTTTGCAGAAAAGTGATTTTAAAATTTGGGCCGGCCTTGTCCCCGGCCCGATTAGACCGATTTCCAATCTTGCGGTGGTAACTCAGAGGAAACCCTAGGAGTCCTGTACTATAAAAGACCTTTCGTTGCGGGCTTATCCGCCGTTTTCTTTTCCATCACTGCAATTTGTTGTCTGGAGATCCCTCATGGCGGAGCGTGGCGCTGGAGACCGTGGAGGCTTTGGCCGTGGATTTGGGCGGGGCCGCGGGGATCGGGGCCGCGGCGACCGCGGTCGCGGTGGGCGACGCGGCGGGCGGCGCGATGAGGAGGAGAAGTGGGTGCCCGTCACCAAGCTTGGTCGCCTCGTAAAGGAGGGGAAGATCACCAGCCTCGAGCAGATCTACCTCCACTCCCTCCCTGTCAAGGAGCACCAGATTGTAGATACTCTCCTCGGCGGCCGCCTCAAGGACGAGGTCATGAAGATCATGCCTGTGCAGAAGCAGACTCGCGCCGGACAGCGCACCCGCTTCAAGGCCTTTGTAGTCGTCGGTGACTCCGACGGCCATGTCGGCCTCGGCGTCAAGTGTGCCAAGGAGGTCGCCACGGCTATCCGAGGCGCAATCATCCTGGCTAAGCTTTCAGTGGTTCCTGTGAGGAGGGGATTCTGGGGGAACAAGATCGGGAAGCCTCACACTGTTCCGTGCAAGGTTACTGGGAAGTGCGGATCAGTCACTGTCCGCTCTGGTTCCTGCGCCGAGAGGGGCAGGGATTGTTGCTGCTCGCGTTCCGAAAAAGGTTCTTCAGTTTGCTGGAATCGAGGACGTGTACACTTCATCCCGTGGTTCGACAAAGACTCTTGGAAACTTTGTCAAGGTCAGTTTTTTCATTGATTTTATTAATTTTTATATGTTCGTCTTGAAGGTTTATGATCAAGTGTACTCCAAAATCTTTATCGTACTGAATTAGAACGGGATTTTTGGAGAAGGGTCCTCTTCCTTGCTATTGCACTAGCATAAAAAATGTTGAACTAATGGAAAACAACCAATATCGTTTACATATTCACCTAATTATGCATGCTTTAGGTTTGATATTCTATTTATTTTTTGATAAATATTAATTAGATAAGGGGCTGACAGAGTTAAGAAATCTCTAGATGAAATTGTTGTGTGAAAATTGATTTTCAGAAATGAGATAGTAAATATTATAACTGCTTTCTCCTTAACTAGGATCAAATAACCAAATCAAAAGAGTGTTTTGGGAGAGCCTTGATGAAATCATTCATGGTATATGGTATACTTATGATTTATGAGTGAAGGTTGTATAATTTGGATTTTGCTAGAGATAAAGAAGGTAGTACAATTTAGACTTTGTTGATCTCATGGTTTTTAATATTTACTTTCAGAAAGAGAATAGGATGAAAAATGAGAGATAGAAATAGGGAGAAGCTTATGGAGTCCTATGTTTTCGTTGTGTCCCTCAAGTATAGAAGAAACTTTCACACTTGTATTGTGAGTCTCTATCATTTATCAATTGGAGTTGGACCAATCGAAAAGAACACATAAAAAGATTTTGTTTCATAGATGAATTCGGAACGGGAATGCGAATGTGCAGAGATTAGAAATGATTGAATAAAAAATACTTATATTCTAGAGTAATTAGGTGCCACCAGTAACTCATAAAATGAGAGAAGATTTGGTATTGACATGTTAAAAGACAATCAATATATTTTTGTTAGAAAAGTTGAATTTATCAGAGTGAAACCTCTAAGAGCTAAAGGAAGATCAAAGAAATATTAATCAATACACTAAAAAAATAGTTTAATTAATTTGAATGCAATTAGTGACATTACTAATATTGTTCTGTGAGATAATATAATCATGTAGGGGATCTCTAATAGTTGCAAGATTCATGTAGAAAGATCTCTAACAATAGTGACAAACATACGGAATACCATTTTCTTCTGGGAAATTCTTTTTTTTTTCGATGCTATAATCTTGCGGGATGTCATAAATAATATATGAGATATTGATAATAGAGCTACAACTATTTACATTTTTGCTCCTGATGTTTTTATTTCTTTGCAGGCTACGTTTGATTGTCTCATGAAGACCTATGGGTTCCTCACTCCTGACCTGTGGCTTGAGACTCGCTTCAGCAAATCTCCCTTCCAGGAGTACACCGACTTGCTCGCCAAGCCGACCAAGGCGATTCTCATCGAGAGCACCGAGAGGATTGAAGCTTAGGATCTCAAGAAGTCAGTTTTCCCTACCAGAGACCTCTTTATCTCCAACAATTATGTTTAAATAGTGAGTTAAGGACTTGGAACCCTTGTTTGTTTATCTCCTGAATTTTATGTATTGGTTTAGTTTGTTGCTTGGGTGTGGCAATCCTACAATCCATGACGTGCTTCCTTTTGGCATAGACGATATTTCTGAGCGTGTTTATCTCTTTCAAGTGTCGTAACAATTGATTCTGATAATGGTTTATATCCTTTCATGTAATTATCGAATAAATCAAACCATATAGTAAAAGTGGGTTGAGAATTTGAGTTACATCTTGAAAGTGACACGAAGGAATGTGGTTATTCATCGGGGTGTAATTGAATTGTGCTCCGGTAAGAGGTATGGGCTCAGCTCGGTTCATTTTTTTTTAAGCTCTAGTTCAGTTTGAGTTTGATTCAAATTTTAATTCTTAAGTTAGAGTTTAGCTTAGTTTGAGCTATATACTTTGATATCTTGTGTCATCTTGTGTGTGATATCTATTTATAATTGAGTGCATAGGATATCGTCATAGTCAATTGTAGTTTTTTTATGATTTATTTTTTCATAGATGGTCGTGGAGTTGATTGTGAGGGGCTATTGGAATGACGGATTTCACTTTTTGTTAAAGAAAAGAGTGCGTAGGATGTCTGAATCACTTTCGGGCATTTTGATGTGCACTTAGACGTGATTTGTAGGGGAAGATGTACAAGTGTTTTTTCATGTGTGTAATATCCACGACTAAGATCGCATTGGGGGCATCTCGGGACGTTTGAAAGTGATCCGAGCATCTCCTGAGTTGTGGATGGGTAGGATTGAGTAATTGATTAAAATTGAATCAAATTGAATTAAACATAATCTAACTGAATCAAATTTTTTTAACTAATTGAACCGATCAAATTTTTAAAAAATTAAATAAATTGAACCGATAATATATTAATTAATTTGGTCAAAAATCAAATTAATTAAAATAATTGAATTTTTAAAAATATTATTGAAGTTTTATTAATTAGTTAAGGATTTATAATTTCACTTAATTAGAAATTTATTGATTATTTTTTTATTTTAATTAATTTAGTTTATTCAGTAGTAATTGAATTTTTTTAAAAAATTAAAATTCTGAAATAATCGAATCGAAGCTCACCCATACGAAGAGGTGCACAAAGCAAATGTCCTATATATATAATATAATTTTATACATATACGAGTCTTCACAAATCAAATATTGTTAAGCGTAAGTTCAATTCCATAATATTTTTAAGTTTGAAATCAAACTCAAGCCAGACTTAGTAACTTAATCAAATCAATTCAAATATTTTTTTTCGAATTAAGACAATAGATTCCTAATTATTCATGAAACTTAGTTTTATTTTGTATGCTAGTAATATTAAAATGTATAAAAAATTAAAAATCAAAATTTTAAAAATGTTTTTCGATTCAACATAAGTCTTTCCGTTTTAACATCCCTAAACCCTAACCCCTTGTACATGTCAGACACGACTCCGCTTTAGAATTGGACCTGCATTTCCTGGCGTTGACTGGAAGCAGGGCAAACGGAGACGATCTCAGGGACAGCGGCGCCGCCCACGCCCAGCGGCGCAGTCACTTCCTCCGCTCGGTTGGTCCTCGCCGACGAGGACACAACCGGCGTCCGGAACAGCGACAGGCTTGAAGTTAGCGGGCTTTTTTCTCCCGAGTTCTTGGACCGGAAGCCCGCTATCGCTATCGATCATGATCTTTTAACTATTTATAGAAATAATTCGATCCGATTGTTTTTAGCGGATCCGACCCGCAAATCTATCTTCCTGGAGAACTACTAACCCTTCTTCTCATGGTGCGAGGAGCATTTCCCTCTCCATCTGTCGCCGTCGCCTGCAGCACCGGCCTCCATGACCTCGCCAGACCGCCGATCGGCGGCCCCCGTGCTGCTGTTTCTGCTCCTTGTCTTTTCCTCGCCGGTGGCCGCCTGGAAGAAGGAGGAATTCCGATCCTGCAAGCAGACCCCCTTCTGCAAGCGCGCCCGTACCCGCGCCCCTCACTCGCTGCCTGGTTTCTCCGTTTCCGACGTATCCCTTTCCGATGGCTCTGTGTCCGGTCGCCTCGTCCCCTCCCCTTCCATCCGCCAGGTCACTGACGAGGATCCCTCGGCCGAAGCCGCCGTTGACGACGCCGCCCAGCGGCCTCTCCTTTTCCGCCTCTCCGTTTACCATGGGGGCATCTTACGCCTGGAGATCGATGAGGATCCGTCCTCCGCGCCGACTCCCAAGCGCCGTTTCCGCCTTCCTGATGTCCTCCTTCCCGATCTCGAGGATCGCCGCCTCTGGCTCGCCCGCCTGTCGTCCCCCTCCGGTGTCGCCGCCACCTCCTTCTACCTTGCCGATGGATTCGAGGGCATTCTCCGCCACGACCCTTTCGAGATCGTCGTCCGCCGTACTGGTTCTGAGGGCGAGCCCGTCCTCTCCTTTAACTCCCACGGGTTGTTCGATTACGAGCAGCTGAGGGAAAAGAAAGAAGGTGAAGACTGGGCGGAAAGCTTTCGAAGCCACACTGACTCGCGGCCTCACGGCCCGCAGTCGATAAGCTTCGATGTTTCATTCCACGGTGCTAATTTTGTGTACGGGATCCCCGAGCACGCTTCTCCGTCACTTTCGCTGCGCCCGACGAGA
This sequence comes from Curcuma longa, assembly GCF_044706935.1. NCBI lineage: Eukaryota > Viridiplantae > Streptophyta > Magnoliopsida > Zingiberales > Zingiberaceae > Curcuma > Curcuma longa. Next base: position 5,488,935 of record NC_133870.1, on the reverse strand, counting down.
GGCCCTGGGGTAGACGAATCCGAACCCTACCGCCTCTTCAACCTCGACGTCTTCGAATACCTCCATGATTCCCCATTCGGCATCTACGGTTCCATTCCATTCATGCTCTCCCATGGCACCCGTTCGACCTCCGGATTCTTCTGGCTTAACGCTGCCGAGATGCAGATTGATGTCCTCGCGCCTGGGTGGGATGATTCTGCCGCGCCGAACGCTGGGAGGATCGACACATTTTGGATGAGCGAGGCTGGAGTGGTAGATGCATTTTTCTTCGTTGGTCCAGGCCCAAAAGACGTGCTGAAACAGTACGCGTCTGTGACGGGGACTCAGGCCATGCCACAGGAGTTTGCTGTGGCGTATCACCAATGCAGGTGGAATTACAGGGATGAAGAGGATGTTGCAGCTGTGGATGCTGCTTTTGACGAACATGATATACCTTATGATGTTTTGTGGCTCGACATAGAACATACTGATGGGAAGCGATACTTCACTTGGGATCGGATGCTGTTCCCACATCCTGAGGAGATGCAGAAGAAGTTGGCTGCCAAAGGGAGGCACATGGTGACAATCGTCGACCCTCACATTAAGCGGGATGATTCCTTTTATGTGCATAAAGAGGCAACTGAGAAGGGTTACTACGTCAAAGATGCATCAGGGAATGATTTTGATGGATGGTGTTGGCCAGGGTCCTCATCGTATACTGATATGTTGAACCCAGAGATAAGAGAGTGGTGGGCTGACAAATTCTCTTACAAGAATTATGTTGGTTCAACGGCATCATTATATATATGGAATGACATGAATGAGCCTTCAGTCTTCAATGGTCCTGAGGTAATCATGATATTTTGTTCTTTTAGTTCTATGTTTATAACTACCACTTGAAACATTTTTTTTGTTTCATAATATCTTGGTTACAGGTCAGAGATGATTAATTAATATTTATCATTTAGTAGGGGTACAAACTATTAATCGGGCATAATTAATGATTTTGCATTCATCTTTTCTTTGTCTACTTTTTTGCTTTCTGTGCCTAGTATTTCATTCTCGTTCAGGTTGACTACTAAATGCAATGTAAAGTTCTAGGCCAACACTTGAAAGCTCCATTATCTTTACATCAAAGTGAAAGTGTAGGGATACATGATAGCTGAGGCCATTTAGACACAAATTTTATTCTTTTTTTTTCTTTGTTTTTGTTTCTTTCCAGAAATTTGAAGTCTTTTGTTGGTCATCAGTAGTTTTTCCTCAGGTTACAATTTCAGCTTAGTTGCTCAATCATCAGACTTTAATCCATAGTTGCAGATTTTTCTAGTAGTTAAATTTAAATTTTAGCCTTGAGCCCCATGTCTCGCAAGGTTTGCAAATAAATTTTATATTCTAATCATATCCATCTTTATTAGGTAACCATGCCCAGGGATGCCATACATCATGGGCAGGTAGAGCATCGAGAATTACACAATGCATATGGTTACTATTTCCATATGGCTACAGCTGATGGACTCTTAAAGAGGGGTAATGGAAAAGACAGGCCATTCGTGTTATCAAGAGCCTTTTTTGCTGGAAGTCAACGGTATGGGGCAATCTGGACTGGAGATAATTCAGCAGATTGGGATCATCTCAGAGTTTCTGTTCCAATGATCCTAAACCTTGGTCTTAATGGCATGTCATTTTCTGGTAAGTAATTTTCAACTCAGTGCTTGATGCATGTTGAATAGTTTATACCAGTTTTCTTAAAACCAAGATAATGTCACAGGTGCTGATGTTGGAGGGTTTTTTGGCAACCCCGAAGTAGATTTGTTAGTACGATGGTACCAGCTTGGTGCTTATTATCCATTCTTCAGAGGCCATGCACATCATGACACCAAGCGACGAGAACCTTGGCTATTTGGGTATTCATCAGTTACTTTGTTGCATTGTCCAATCTAGATGCAATACCTAACACTTTTTTTAAAGCTTATGTATGCTAACCATAATGGGTCCCTTTGTGATAATTAGGCATATTTTGTTCTATTCATTTATAGATTTTTGCTAAAATGCCCCAGTTTCATATTCTATTGCTCTTAAGCTCTGGAATTTTTCTAACTTTAACAATGTGCAAATTTCTAGCAAGGCAAAGGCCTATGGTGATTTTTTGTTACTCAGTTAATATATTCTTGTCTCTAGGATTCATTTATCTTAAGATACTTTATGACTATTTTGTAATTTGGCCAAGTTCTGGTGAGTTTATAGGTCCTTATATGTCCAGTCTATCTAAGTTTGCTGCTTAGCCGTCTGTACTCAAGATATCCGACATTTAAGCTTTGTTGTAAGTTGAATTGATTTACTGCGAAATTTTCATCAGAAAATAACAAAAAAGTTTGGGCTATGTTTCAGCAAACTTTTATGTAGTTCTATATCCAAAGAATAAGGACTGTTAAAGGCTTCAAGGACTGGCCCAAAAGCATTCTAAGCTGGCATACTAGATTTGGCATAGAATTGTGTATATGTGCTTTCAGGAGGTTAATGCTTTGTAGTTTTGAAAATAGTCATTGGCACTAACATCACTGAGAAACTTCTGGAAATTAGATCTGAATCGAAATAGAGATTGTGCTAATCTTGGTTGGTTCTTAGAGAATTTTATGAAAAGAAAAGGATCTGAATGTATTAGCTTTTCTTAATCATATGGTATGATTCTCACTATCCTTCTTAGCTGAATTCTTCAGGAAATATGCACAACATCTAGATGGTCTCATGTCTAATTACTTGTCATGACAGTAGCACCCAATTATTCTCTACATCACAACAATAAGAAGCCATGTTTGTTTCAATTACATGGGATCAACTTCGTAAGGTTAAGATACTTTTTATGTTGGTTGCCAACTTTTTTCCAACCTGGCTTGAGACTCAATTGACAGTTTTATTTCCATAAATTGTTGAGACAATTCTATTGCACAATGATATTTTGTTTTAAAAAAACATGTAGCTATTTCTCTCTATGGATTATTTGTTTAAATCTTGAAATCATATCTGGTAACCTGATTTGCCTAGTTTTCATCAACTTGTAGACTACAAAACTGAATCCGCTTCTAACCAGGTTCTGAATAAGGCAGTTTAGTAAATGAAATTTGCGTTGTACCTACTCATGTGCACTATATTTTTTGTAACGTAATTGATTTTACACAGCATGACACATGTAACCTTTTGTTCTGATTAATCCAGAGAGGAAAATACTGCTTTGATGAGAGAGGCAATACATATCCGGTACTCATTATTGCCATACTACTACACACTATTTAGAGAGGCTGCTACAAGTGGCATTCCAGTCATGCGTCCTTTGTGGCTGGAATTTCCTGCTGATAAAGAAACATATGACAATGGTGAGGCTTTCATGGTTGGATCAAGTCTGTTAGTCCAGGGTGTTTATGAGAAGGTATACATGATTCATGCATATGCCTCCTCTATTGATATGAGTTGGCTAGGTAATCAATTCTTCTTTTTTTGTTACTGGACAGAATCAAAAGTCAGTATCAGTTTATTTGCCTGCTGGAGCATCTTGGTTTAATTTGAGAAATGGAGTCAAGTCTGATGGCGGTGTCTCACTCAAACTGGATGCTTCAGAAGATAGTATACCCAGTTTCCAGAGAGCTGGTACTATTATTCCCAGAAAGGACAGGTTCAGGCGAAGTTCCACCCAGATGGTCAATGATCCTTACACATTGGTATATTATTATACAAATAAATATGCCTTATCTCTTTTATCTATTTAGTTAGAATCTGGTTTCTGCTATAGTTACTTCTGAAACATTTTTGTGTTAGATACTGTTAACCCCTAAATCAAGAAGCAGAAGACTAAACCTACTATACCACTATTAACCTAACCACAAAGGATGCTCACAAAACATTTGATGGTTTTTAATTATCTATATGCAATATTTGCATCATTGCTAACTCCAAGAATTTAACTGGGGAAGATTGTAAAAAGTTCCTAACCATTGGGCTATGTTCCAAAAAATGGTAATGCATAAGTATTCCATCATATGAAACTTACATCTATTGCAAATGTGTAATTGGCCAGACCATTACATACACAGGATGTAATATCTCGTTGCCCCAAGATGGAAGTGCTAATGTGTTCCTTCAGGATGAGACATGGTAATCTTGCTATGATAAATTGTCATAAGTGAGCTGGTAGTGTTTCAGCTTTATACTAAAAGGAATTTAGGGCAGCCCGATGCACGAAGCTCCCGCCATGCGGGGTCCGGGGAAAGGATCCTTTTTATACTAAAAGGAATTTAGATTGGAAAAAAATCACTTTGTCTTGTATTCTTATTCTTTTTAGATATATACAAATACACGTAGGCTTTTATTCTGTGTTACTTATAGTTCCTTGTGCAAGCTGACCACTCATGGCTACATTCAAACTCAATCTTTGAAAGTTGTAAATAGTTTGTGACACAACAACACTGAGATCAGGAATAGAAACTCTGAAACTGGACTGCTCTTGCTTTAGTGGCAATCACATCTTTTGTCCTCGTAACCTTACAAGAGAGGAGTGTTGCTTGGTTTTCCCATGTCCCTGCCTTTTCTTTCCTATGTAGACGTGTTTTCATCATTTTATTCAGTACAAATTGTATGGTTTTCAAGTGTTGCAAACCCACTGGTATTTTACATCGGATTACAAGGGACTAGAATGTGGTTAAGCTCAACCACGAGGAAAGAATGGTTTCTCCAAGAAGTCTTCCAATCTTTTGCTCTTTGATTTCTTTAAACACTTGAACAACTCAATCACAGGAGAATTAGATTATTTCAGTTAGTTCTGAACTTTATAAGAGCTTATACCTGAGGTTCCAATGTTTACTTACTAGACGCCTCTAGCTGACCACTACAATGTCGATTTTAGACTATAATGGTTGTATCACCAGTCGATTGAAAACTACTTGTCTCAAGCTGAATGAAATGCTTCTAGTCAATTGTTGCTCACACAAAAATATTTTGTTTTCCCAATGCTTTGCATCCTTGACACACCTTTCCACCACTTACATGTCACATGCATTTAAGGTTTATGATTTGAGTCGCTAACAAACATGACTTCCTTCCAAAGTCTCATGTTTCAACTATAGGTGGTCAACTCCTACTAGGCAATCACGACATCGTTGCATATTAAGCCTTGAAACAAAAATCAAGATTACAACATGCATAATCCATAGTTTACTTTTCTTTGATCTTCAAGTCCAAGCTCGATATAACTTAAATTGTATTGTCAAACTATCAAAATAATGTGATCAAACCTACCTACAAGGAACCCTTGTTCCAACAGAAGGGTGGCTAGATCGCATGGGTCATTGGAGTCGGGAAAGACAGATCGCTTACGCACATGTTTCCATTGTCTTTTTATTTTTTTAAGAAAATTATTTTCTATACTCATACTTATGAAACCATCATAAATGATTTGTTTGTGGTGCAAATTTTTCATGTTAAGATGTCTCAACTATCTTTCCTTCTCTTCCGGTTGTTGGGCTATTTCTTCTTCTCACTTTAGAGTACTCCAGTTGTTTGTCCAGTAACTTGTGAAACTGAATTGTGGTACCAGGTAATTGCTCTCAATGGTTCACTTGCTGTGGAGGGGGAGCTCTACATTGACGATGGCAAAAGCTATGACTTCGAGCAGGGAGCCTACATCCACCGCCGTTTCGTGTTTGCCGATAATAGGCTAACATCAATAGACATCCGCCCTTCCCGTGCAGGCGAGAAGAAATTCTCTTCAGATTGCACCATTGAGAGAATTATACTCCTTGGGCTACCATCTGGAGCCAAAAAAGCAGTGGCTGCACCAGGAAATCATGAGATGAACATCGAACTTGGTCCGCTCACTCTCCGGAAAGGTTCTAAGCCAATTGCGCGCACAATCCGGAAGCCCAACGTTCGGGTTGCAGACGACTGGTCTATTAGGATATTATAGGTTTGCTGGTGATGAATTTTGGTTGATCAGCTAACACTATTCTTAGATATACCGGTATAATTTTCGAAACTTAGCTCTGGTTTTATGCATTTTATGGTTCCACAAATCCTGCTTCATGTAGACATCGTATTTGTAGAAAATTTGGATTTTACTTCCTGCTTATCTTCGTCCTGCATTCTCATTTGGACTACATTTATGTTTTCATCCTTTTCAAGTTAATAAATTCAGTCTTTTATCTGCTTTGTCGATCGAGTCTTAATTGATTTGATTATATATTAAATATAGTCATTAATATACATAACAAGAGTTTTGATATTCTGTGCGATCCGTGCTGCGCGACTCCGTGCACGATACAGCTGACCCATCGTTGTTGCTGTTGCCCTCGCCACGCCGTCCGACCACCGTTGGTCGTCGGGTCAGACCCGATCGACGCGCCACTCGTCGGTGCTTCGGCCGGTGTTGGATTTTGATCGGATTGTGGTCAGAATCCGGTGTAATTTGGTTGGAAACGCGGCCGGTAGTGGTGTCCGTCGGTTTCGCCGGGCCAAATCGGCGTTGATTTCGATCGGATTCGTCGGTGACCAAATTTCGATCGGATTGTCGGTGTATTGACCGACCGAGGAAGGATCGGCGTGCGACGGCGGTGGCCGATACAATCCGACTGGTCGCATTTGATCCTTCCTCGGTCAGATCTCATACCGATTTGGTCGTCCGACTTCGATTTGCACCGACGTGCTGCCGGCCGCATTTCCGGCCAATTTGCGCGTCAATCGCACAATCCGATCGGAATCCGATGTCGGCCGACGCACTGGCGAGCGGCGCGTCGATCGCACCCAGGCCGGCGGTGGTCGGATGACGCAGCGACAGCGGCAGGGTCGAGCGCGAAATATTGTGCATTCTCCACATTTGGACAGTCAGATCTGCACGTGATCGCGTGATGGACGATGGATCGCTGTGTCACACACGAGAGAGTCGTGCAGAATATCAAACTCGTACATAACAATTGACAGAATCTACTTTTATTTGATCCCAGTCTTCCATCACATGATTCTATTTATGATCTGATTAATTTTGAAGCGGACCGATTCGATCTTATGAAAGTTTTTCATCAGCCAAGGGCTTAAAGGTTCCTGACAGAAGAAAAATTCAAACCTGAATTGATGAAACAGAACTCTGCTAAACCATGCAACTCACAAGCAATTCCTATTTAAAAGAACTCAAGGCATTCTGCTTAAATACCAAGTTTGTGAGCGAAACATATGATACATAGAATTCGACGCTGAATTAAGTAAAGCAAACTATGAGTTGCCGAAAGCAGTTTCAATCATTCTGCAAATGATACAGAAATCTACTCTTTTGGGGACGAAGAGATTACTTGAGGCAACAACTCCTTCAACTGGTGGAAGCCTCCAAAGTGTACCAGCTATCTTCATGAATTGATGAAGGGCTCTACCAGTCATTCTACTATGCAAGGATCCACATTACTTGGGCATTTAGTCGCGCAATCCTAAATCTCTTCCAGTGGCATGTCGATGACAATTGACACTTTTGGTGATTTACCCATCAAGACTCTTTCAGGAATTCATCTTGTATCAGGATTTTGACTACAAAAGTACGAAATGATCGTTCAAGTCACCTGCACCCCATTCTTTCCAAAGGCTTCAGCTACCAATAAATAGGGGAGAATAATCAAAGCTAAGACAACTAACATGCAAGGACATTAGTTTTTAGAAATGAATACCTGAGCCTGGGCCATAAATCTGATACTCCTGCAAATCTGTCATCAGCATTCTGATTGACAAATTGTATTTTTACTCGTTTCCAGGTTCATTATTCTAACTGGTTTTCCAAGTTTTGACTTGTCTTCCATCCTTGCAATCTCCAAAGCCCTTGAACAAATGGGGAAGCACTTTTCATCCCAGGAGTCCAAAATAACTCCTGAACCTACACACACTTTGTCGCGGTAGAAAGCTGCAAATTGCCCAGCAGCCAAACCCTGGTCATCTTCGGATAGATGCACAACCAAACTCTCTTCACCACTTATCCCTGATCCACTTGTAATGCTGCACTCATAGAAACCAGGACCATGCCGGACCTAATAGTAAATTTCTTTTGTCAGTATTTTTACACTTGAAAAAAAAAACTCGAAGTTTGAACTTTGAACCAAGCATAAATTACTTTGAGGATATTTCATAATAGCAAAGATTCGCCAGAATTCTTAAAAGCCAATTTTAGAAAACTGCTGTCTTCTTCAGTAAGATTTTCTAATCAAATCATATGAAATTACATGTGGAACACCAACCAATTCGTCAACCTTGATATTTGACCTTAAATTCTAATACATTCTACCAAAATTAGAATCATGAGTAAAGCAATCTAGCGAGTTTAAAAAGTATATTATACAGGCGAGAGACATGATTCAGCATTTACCTTGCATTGTAGTTGTTCAGCGTTAATAGGAGAGGAGCCACTAAACCAATTCAATGATCCAACACGGAATGTCCGCCGCCTTTTATCTAATGAAAAGTAGTTTCTTGATACAAAAAGGACATTGTTCTGCACATCTTTTTCAACAACATACCTACAATGATCGATTCAAGCAATACGAAACTGAGGTAAACATTAGCCATAAGTTATAGCTGAATCATGTGATGCAGTGAATATCAGATAATAAAATAGAAGCATTTCTATCACAATTGTAATGCTGAAGCAATACAGCATACCAGGGTCCTCCAGGAAGCCGCAGGCCTTGGCGTTGACCAATGGTGTAGAACCAAAACCCATGGTGCTTTCCTAGGTAATCTCCAGTTTCAGCTTCAAGCATTATACCTTCCATTTCCCCTATATGCTTTGCAACAAACTCACTGAACTTAACCTACTTGGAATGGTTTAGAAAACATGGATAAGAGCACTTGTCAAAACCTAAAGATATATAACATTATTGGGAAGCACTTGTCAAAACCTAAGATATATAACATTATTGGGCCTCAAGGCAACTTAATCCTTGTATTTTGTTCATTGGTGTATCTTATTTACCTTTCCAAGAAAGCATATCCCTTGGGAGTCTTTTCTGTCTTTGTTTGGTAGATCCATTAGAGAAGCTATCCGACGCACTTCTTCCTATTTCAAACAACCAAATATAATATCAACCAAAGGCTGGAAAAAGTAAACTTGTTAAGGTAGATGGATCACATATATATTCCCAATGTAGGCAAATAATTAATTTTCAATATCATTATTTAAGATATCAAGTGGTCTTTATCAATTAGAGTCATATTACCTTTGTGATACATCCAAGTGGAAAAAGAAGCTTTTTGAGCTGAGATTGGGATAGATGAGAAAGAAAATAGGTTTGATCCTTGACCTACAAGATTGATTAGCTTAATAAATCAACTTAATAATGTTTGAGGTAAATAAATCAATCTACTTAATCAACTTAATAATCGTGTCAAACATGAAATGAAAACATTTCACCATTTAAATCTCCCTTTCATTCCCACAAAGAAAATCAATTATCAGAAAAATCAGCCAGACAGGTTAGTATATAGCACAAATATTATGCATATTGATTCTGATAAGAAAAATCAATTAACAGAAATTACTAATGGACTCCAAAGGCACCATCGTTTATCAATATGGACATAGAACTAGGATTAGTATATCATTTATAGTTTCCTTAATCTTATATTCTTATATAGTCCTTAACTCCTTATATTTTATCGGATGATGGGACAAATATGCTATTATTTTGTTTTTTTATTGTTGCATGCTTATTTGACATGAATGCTTAGTTGACATAAGATTATGAAATCCATCGTAGAAAATTAATATCTATTTGAGTTATTACAGTGTTTACTTCTGAATTAAGAGAACATACTGTGCAGTGAAGAAAAGGGAAATTAAGTAGCATGGAGCTACTGCATACTGGGTCTACTACAACAACGTTCTGAGAACAAAGAATTTCAATTTCTTAAATTCTCAATTTAGTAAGAACATTTTAGAAAATCCCTTGAATGATATAAGTCGGTTAGATTTCTCCTACATACTTTCTTTGCAACACTACTAACTTCACACATTTAACTAAGTAATTTTGATGCTAGGATAAAATTATATATAGGTGCAATGTGGTCGACACATTGCATAACATATATGTGGGAGAATATACAATCCATATCCAAAAATTATTAAAATTATTTATATTGACAACAATGAAGAATAAATGACAGTATATTATCAACTTATCCATTCCATAAATATATCAACACCATACTGTGCAGAAGCCACAATAGATAATCTGTACTATCCAATAAGGTAGACCAGATCATATGAGGAACATGCATACAATTAAATGTTTGCAAAACTTTCATTTCACAACCACTAGAACTAATTGTCTGTAGGAGGGAAACTAATGAGGATTGAAATTTGAGGCAATAAATATAAGGATGACAAGCTTGATAAACAAAACAAGCAACTTGCAAAAAGTATAGCTGTTGAAATTTTAGATTAAACTTCAAGGCGTCTCTTTAACAAATTGCCAACTATGAAGCTACATAAAAGCATCTGTAGATTGGACTTTCACCTAGGAAACATGATTCATGTTTTTGTATATAATAAAACTTTGTCAATCCTCATTAAGAATACAAAAGTAAAGATTTCTTAACAATCTAACAGTAATTGTCATGTTCATAAGGATACAAAGCTTATAACTCAACCTACTGAAAGAACTTAAAACGGGACAACTACATCAATTAGCTTAGTGCCTTGTACAAAAACTGAGCAGGAGTTACAAAATGGTACCATGTCTTTTGACAATTTCAGAATGGAAAGACCATCTTTTGAAGAAGAGTGGATAACATGGGCATAGTGTCCTGAAGCAACATAATCAAACCCCCTACTGCCAATGGCTTCCAAGAAAGCACCTAAGACAAATAAACTTTGACATTATTCAAACTCAAAAAATAGCTCATAAATTACAATCAGGTAATTGACTAAAAAGGTGTTAGTTGTGTACCAAATTTTATCCTTGTATTACAAAGAACATCAGGATTAGGTGTTCGACCACTACGATACTCGTTGATAATGTGAGATACCTAAGACAGTAAGTGTTCAACTTCATGAGTATTGGAGGTGAATTTTTGGATATTAGTCAACGTAATCATGTTGTTGGTTCTACAACTATTAAAGGAATCACCAAAATTCATGGTATATATATCTTGATTGCTCAAATTCAAGATTATTCTCATTTCAAGTTTCAGCATATACTTTAGAGCTCAGAAACTAGTTACCAGATGCAGAGCAGCACAAGCTTACCACATTCTTCCAATACTCATCTGTTAAATGGACCACCTCAAATTGCACATCAACCTGTGTCAATAAAATAGCTCACATGATTGGAGACCTTTTGCAACATCATCAAACTATGCTTTAGTGCACATAAGTTAAAGAGGCATTGCACCTTTTCTTTTAAACATAAAATCAAGATGAAGGAAAAACAAACTTTAGTTCATATTCTGAAAGAGGTGACTAAAAAAAGCTTGATTACTTCTATTTCATAGATCATAGCAAAACCATTATTCGAATTTCTTAATTGATTGTTAAACAGGAAATTTTCTTTCAATATCGGTGATACAGGTAACTGCTGTAAACTTGACCTTACACATATAGGGAGAAAAGAAAATAAGCAACTCACCTGGTCACAAACGATGGTAGCATATTTTATATCCTCATCCCACGGGCATTCAGACCAAAAGTTTTCAAAATCTTCCTATAGAAAAACATGTATTAATAAAACTACTGTGTTGTCTGATAGACATGAATATGTATTTCATGAAAGTAGTAACACACATACACACGCACAAAAAAACATTCACACAGAAGTTTTGATCCTGAGGATACAACATCAGCAAGGTGTAATACTCATAAGGAAATTTCAATCGCCATATGTCAATTATAAATACAAATTAGAATCGGTCCATTTAATAATTATAAGATCAATGCTTGATTAGAAGAACGTTATTATGGATATCCATAGAAAATAACACAAGGAATAGCCTTTCAAGCCCTCCCTCCCCCAATGTGTTTTACAAGAGAACGAGAGGCTATTAGTTTACTTCTCTGAATGATGACAGGCAGTTAAGAACATGCGAATGAAAACCCTTATGTTCTTTAGTTGTCCAAATTTCTTCAAATTGCCTCCAATTTGCAATTACTAGTGACCATTGTAAGAAACAACATAAATCACTACAAGATGTAGACTTTAATAAATTAAACACAGCCTGGGATGTGAAAGAGCTCGATCCATCGAAACGCAAGGTGAGTAGAGAAGAAAAGTTGAAATGGAAAAAGTACCTGAAACCAAATCTTAAGATAGAAAGCAGTGATATCGTGTCCGGAGGCGTGGAGGAGCCGTAGGGCGACGCTGCTATCGACGCCTCCGCTGAGGAGGACGGCGACCCTGAGGCGCCTCCCCGGCATCGAGCATCCAAGATAAGGCTCCAGATCAGCGTATGCATGGGATACGCTCGAAGGTCGTGGAGGATCCCCAGCGGTTGGCGACGGGGCAAGTGTGGCGACCGGAGAAGAAGAAGAAGAAGAAAGAGACCGCGAGGAACCGAGGCGCAAACATGGGAGAGCTCGAGGGATTAAAGGAGGGAGGGAGGTCAAGCGAGGACGCGGGAAAACAATAGGTCTGGCGAGCAGCCGAGGGAGGGCCGCCGTCGCTCTGCGCATCGCCGTCGCCGTCGCAACTCCGCTTGAGAGTCGAGACGATAACAAGGTAACATTTTACTTTACCCTCCAAATTTACTGAAATTTGTTTCTTTTATAAAATGACCCTTATTTTTACAAAATACTTTAATGCCCCTTCATGTTTTGAAAATACAAAATAAGACCGTATTTCTATTTCAGGGTTTCCACTCCCGTTCACCGGCGCAAATCCAAAGCCGATGTAACAGATCGATCCATCGGCCAGAGCCGTGGTGCCCGCCGCAGCCCTCGCAGCCGTTGAGGAGGTCGGCCGCGGAGACGCCGTCGACAGGGTGTGGCGTCGCTAAGTCAGTTCAGGCGACGAGGGCAAAGGAAACTCGTTGATATTCTCGCTAAGAGCTTTGATATCGTTGCCCGGTGCCAGGTAAAGTTTCTGTCCTATTTTTTATCAGACAATTGGTAAGTGGGCAAAAAGGGGATTGTAGAACTGAGCAAGTGTAAAGTAGCTAGTACATGGTGATAAAAACTTGGAAGTATAGGAACACATTTAAGAAAATAGTTGGAATTGGTAAAGTGATGATCAGTAGGAGAACAAACATAATCAATAGAAAAAGATGAGAGGAGAGACTAAAGAAGTAGATGATAGATGATCCAAATTTCATATAATGGGAAGTTGTAAAATATAGTAGTTATTCTGGTGGATAAGGACTTTGAGGATAGTGTTATAGAAATGAATAGTTAGTTGTAAACTGTAGTAGTTATTGTGGTTGATAAGGATTTAAGGATAATGTTACAAAAATGAAGAGAATTTTGAGATGTAATTATGCCTTGTGAGCTGTAGTTAGGAAGGGAGATACCTGATAATTATAAGTGATTATGTTCTTCATGTCATGCCCCTAGTGATCCTTACCCATTGTTGAGAATGGCGATGTCAACAACAGGGCATATTTGCAGGAATAGAGTGATGAAATTGAAGGGAAAAAACTATTTTTGTTAAAGAAACATGTTTTATAGATTGAAAACACGTTGAGATGAAAATAACTTATAATACTTAAATCACACTACATTAGATTCAGTGCAAGAGCGACAAGGTTAAGTCCCTCCCAATAGTGACACTATACAGATTCGAAATCTTGACCTTTGGTTGAAATCTTTACCGATATAGCTTGGTTACCATTAGACCAAATTTTAAGTATGGTGAAGTCAAAGCATATGATAATTTCTATAGCAATTTAAGAATGAAGAATGCTAAGAACTTTGACATTGGATTAGAGTTGAACTTAACCAATAAGTTTTACTCAAATGGTGCACATATCCAATTGACTAATCATTTATACATAGAAGTGTCAATAACCTCAAACTGAAATGGAAAACTGGCCTGGATAGAAAAGTCAACCCAAATGTGGATTTCTTGTTGTAGGGTTAAGGTTTTGAAATATGTGGTGTTTGGATTTGGGTCTTTGTAGAAAAACCTGAAAATCTGAAGTTATATGTACTATACATAAAGTTATATATTATATCATAATATATAATATAATATTATATATAAAGTTATATAAAATATTAGATAATATAATGTATCCAATATATGTTGAAAAATCCAGAATTCAACCAAAATGAAATTATTTTTGGGGGGTTCAATTTTTTTTCTTCTTATATCCAAGTTTGAGTTTGTTTTCTTCCATACCCCTAAGCAATTCCTCAACAGCAATTTTATAGGAATATTCAGATAAGACAGACAAAAATTGAATATATTGGAAAATTCCAAAACCGAACCAAACTGAAATGATTTTTTTTGTTTGATTTGTCGCCTTATATTCAGTTTTGAGTTCACGTTTCTTCCATATCCCTAATCCATTCAGTCAAGAGGAGTTTTTGAACAAACATTCAGATATGCTGACAAAAGAGTTGATTATTTTTTACACTTTGTGACCTGACATATAGCTAAATATGGGTTTCAGATGTTGTGTAACTTTCTTCTGGTCTTAAACAAGTTTGCTCCTTGATTATCCACACATAAACAATTTATGTGTGTTAGATGGGTTGGCTTGTTGTAAATTATTATATGTATTTCAATCTTTTAAAACACATAAATTATTTATCCGTTACAACCCTTGCATACTTCTTCCTCAATCTCTGTCTCCTATCTCCACCCACGTATTTTCCTCCATTTTTAATGCTGCACTGTTGGGAATGACAGATCTATCTAGAACCCAGTGTGGGCAATTGGACTTCACATGTTCATTAACATATACAATATTCTTAGATTGAGAGAAGTATTCATGCTTCCATTTCGATTTATCGCTGCCATCTGGTAATGTTGTTTTCCAAATATATATATTATTTTACCAGGAGATTCATCATTATACAATTACATCTAGTTAATGTTATAGATGATAGAACATTGACCTAAATTTTCTCTTTATATTGCAAATTAAAGCTGGTTGCAGAATGTCAATATTTCTAAAATTAAATTATTTCTCCCCCCTTACATCTGTTTTGTACGTGTGCTACACTCTCCTCAAATAGTTCTCTGTATTTTGTATTGTTGTGGTATTGTTCACTACTAAATCCTCCAAGTTCTTGGTCATCACACCAACTTGAAATGGTATCAAAACTATACAAGTAGATGTTTTTCTTGTTCAACTTGAAATGAATTAATTTTTGAATTATATTTGATTATCAAATAATCAAACTTAACTGGGAAGGTAGGATTGGGTTGTGAATGGTGAAAGCTCACACAATAATCAAATTGTTCTTCAATGTTAAGTAGGTGAAAGCTTACACAACTCGGGTTGGCTCTGGCCCATTTCCAACTGAAGTTTTGGGTAAAGATGGTGACCTTTTTAGGGTTGCTGTGGAGTTTGGAACAACAACTGGTTGTCCTCGCTGCTATGGCTGGCTTGATATAGTTGCGTTAGTATTCCTGCCAGATAAATGGTTCTTTGTCTCTCAATCTCACCAAGCTTGATGTGCTATCTGAACTTCCAGAAATCAAGCTTGGTATTTCCTATCTGCAAACGGATGGCGAAAAACTTAAATCATTCCCTGCTGATTTTCGTCTTCTTGAGCAAGTACAGGCATGTTTTTTCAGATCATTACAGTTAACTTCTAAGTCATTTGAAATACCTCCCAGTCTTTTTGAAGTTTGTCTAATTAATGACTGGAAATAGAATTATTCTTTCTAGTTCCGGCTCTCAGTCCTTGATATATTTGCATTAATGTAGGTTGATTGTGAAGTGCTGCCTTGTTGGAAAAGTGACATTTCATCTGCCCAGAAGTATGAAGACCTTCCCTGGTATTGGACCAAGATGCGATGCCATTATTTGCAAATGACTTGGATCTGGCTAATGCTTGCATCTTCTGATCCTAAAGGATATGATAGCATACTCATCGATGAATTAGTTCACATTATGAGTATGCTGGAGATACTAATCTATTTGGAGATCAGGTAATGTAATCCATAGATTGGTGTGGCGCATGTAGGATGTGCCTGTGTAAGGCTCATCTCATAAAAATGGCAGTAGGAACTCGAAAAATTCATTATACAGCATGATTGATGAGATCGTAGTAACTCAAAAACTTAATTGCATTACTGGCAAGATCCAATCTATCTGGAATGCCTGGAAGCTAGTCTGCTTTTTGTCTTCTCTAGTGTTCTGTTTGGCACCATTATACACTAGCAACCTACTTGATTGTGATTCTTGCTGATATCTCTGGGAAGTCCAACTTGGATTCAAAGAAAATGATGGGTTGACATTTGAGTGGACAATCTAACTTTTGTTGCTCGTATGCATTGAATTTTGGCAGGGTTTGGCACATTGCTTCTTCCATGAGCATTGAGCATCTCATTGAGGTAACACTAAATTTGTGAAGAAGATGAAAAGATATCTATGTAAACTACATTGCTAATCTCCATGGCTTGACTATCTTTTTCATACTAGAAGTTCATCATTATGCCCACTATCAGTATATTAATCTCTTAACATAATTAAAGGTTTCCATCACTAATTGTCTCCCAACTGTAGAATTTTAAACTCTCTGCAGGTTACTGATTTGGAGAAAGTACATGATGATGTCTTCCAAAATCAAAACCTAGTCAGCTCACATGCACACCACCATTTCAAGGTAAAACTACTTCACTATCCATTTCATGTCTTCAATTTTATTTTGTTTTTTTTTCTTTACATGAACGAGATATCACATTCCTTTGAAGGCAAGGCAATAGTAATTCTTGAATTAATCCTGAAATAATCATTCTTAATTGTTTTAGAAGCATGGAACTCACTCGATTGCACCCACCATGATCTCACCTCCCACGTTTAGTTGCCTTCACTTGGAAGCCAAGCCATTGCCAACGTTACTGCATGGCACTGCACTGTCTTATTCCCTCAGCTTCAACTCACAGTCCTCCCATTCCACTGATCTCCTTCAACCATGTCATCGCCCTTCATCTTCCTCATCGCCGTCCTCCTCCACTCGCCGGCGATCCCCGCGGCCGCCTCCCGCTGCACCGCCACCGTCTTCGGGAGAACCTTCGCCAAGTGCGTCGGTCTGGCCACCCAAGGCGCCGCCTTGGCCTGGACCTACCACGCCCGCAACGCCACCCTCGACCTCGCCTTCTCTGGCGACTTCATCTCCCCCTCCGGGTGGGTCGCCTGGGGCCTCAACCCGGACTCCCCTTCCATGACCGGAGCTCGCGTCCTCGCTGCCTTCTCCGACCCTTCCTCCGGCGGACTCATCCTCCTCCCTTTCTTCCTCGACCCCTCCGTGAAGCTCCAGCAGTCCCCCTTGTTCTCCCGCCCCTTCGGCCCTCACCTCCTCTCCTCCGCCGCCGCCCTTCGGCACGCAGGCGTCGTCAGCGCCGGCGCCGGCGTCCACATCTTCGCCACTCTCAAGCTCTCCCCCAATCGCACCCGCCTCCACCTCGTCTGGAACAGGGGGCTCTACGTGCAGGGCTACTCCCCGACGATCCACCCCACATCCCCCGCCGACCTCGCCTCCCGCATCACGATCGACATCGTCTCCACTGCCACCGAGGCCGCGGGGCCCTCGCCTTCCTCGGAGGCGGCGCTCCGCTCCGCCCACGCCGCCCTCAACGCCGCCGCCTGGGGGATCCTCCTCCCGGCGGGGGTCGCGGTGGCGCGGTACCTCCGGCGGCCGCTCGGGCCGTCGTGGTTCTACCTGCACGCGGTGGTGCAAATCGCCGGGTACCTGATGGGGGCGGCGGGGTTCGCGATGGGCATCGTGATGGGGGCGCGGTCGGAGGGGGTGGAGTACGGGCTGCACCGGGGACTGGGGGTGGCGGCGGTCGTCGGCGGGGGGCTGCAGTCGGCCGCGCTGCTGCTCCGGCCGAAGACCACCAACAAGTACCGCAAGTACTGGAAGTCGTACCACCACCTGGTGGGCTACGGCAGCGTGGTGGTGGGGGTGGTCAACGTCTTCCAGGGGTTCGACGTCATGGGCATGGGGAGGTCGTACTGGAAGCTGGCCTACTGCTTGGGGCTGTCCACGGTGGTGGGCGTCTGCGTCGCGTTGGAGGTGAACTCGTGGGTGGTCTTCTGCCGGAGGGCGGCGTCTGAGGACGACGACGACGAGGGGCGACGCCG
The DNA here is from genome assembly GCF_044706935.1 of Curcuma longa. Classification (NCBI taxonomy): domain Eukaryota; kingdom Viridiplantae; phylum Streptophyta; class Magnoliopsida; order Zingiberales; family Zingiberaceae; genus Curcuma; species Curcuma longa. Next base: position 5,470,689 of record NC_133870.1, on the reverse strand, counting down.
GACGGAGACCAAGCTGGTAGGCTAAGGAAACTACGTACTGAGGCATAATTAAATTAATGGAGTTTGATTATTCTTCTAATATATTTGATCTTTTAATTTGTTAATGCCATGTTTCGGGCGAGATCTTTGTAGTCCTGGAGGAGTCTTGATTGTGTTCGAAATAATTTACATTTTGATCGCAATTTTGTGTAGCAAATTTAGTAAATTGTGTTGTTTTCTATGGTTTTACAAGTAAACAATCTTATCTTAGGATATAGCTGAGTTGGTTACGACGAAATAGAATTGTAGAAGAGGATAAAAGTTCGAATCTGGCTTCGCTAATACTCTCATCCGTCGACCGAATTTACACAAGAAACTTCAAATATACTAAACGAATCTTTTCAAGTATATGCATATATTACACAAGTTCAATCAAATATTCAAGCTTTAAATAAAATCCTTTTAACTTTCTTAGTATACAAAGTCTTTACATTCTTTTCTTTTCTGGGTCATTTCTTCTAATGTGATAATATAGACTACATGTGAAACATTAGAAATCCTCTAGACTCCACGAGTGACCCTATGCAACTATTCTATTTCCTTTTTTTTTTAATATGTTTTCCATCTTAAATTCCTTTTCTTCTTAGACACCTCAAAGTAAACAAAGCATAAGTCTAGAACATAATTACTTATGCTTTGTTTGAGAGGAGGTAAGGAAAGAAGAAGAAAAGATAACTAAAGAGATGGAGAATTTTGATCATTGTTTGGGATATAATGAGTTAAAAAGAAGAAAGGGAGAGAAGGATAAACTTTACTTTTTCATATTCATGAATTGTTAGAATTTCTTACATTTCAATTTGAGATGTAAAGAAGGGGAAAGAGAACTTAAAAATATTTTATTGTAATTTTATCCCTATTTTAAAATGTTAATTCTCAAATTAACTTATCTATTTAAAAATCTAATTTTTACGTCGTCGCTCTTCACACAACGCACAACGTGCGCCATCACCACTCATTGTCTAACCGCTCACACTCTACGACATTAGCATCAATGTCAACCCTCGCTGTAAATCTTTTCAAGGACATTTTGTATTTCAACTTTTACATATAATATTAATAAAATTTTATAATTTTCTATCCGTCTTCTATATACATTATATTTTTTAAGAAATAAAAGTATTTTTATAATTCTATATATTTAATCTTCATTTTTCTTCAGTTCTCTCTCAAACAGGTAACATAAATTACGTTAATAACCTTCCATCCCTTCTAAATAAAAAAAATACATAAATATTTTATTTTTCTTCTTTTTCTTCCCTTCTCTTCTCTTTTTAATAATGAATCTTCTCTCATTTTCTGTCCAAACGGAGTGTTAAAGGGAAGAAGAATTTAAAAAATAATTAAGGGAAAAAATTAAAACAAATCAAATAATTTCTAAACAGCAAGCTTAACTAAGTCAAGGAAAACCAACAAGTAAACAAATCTGGATCCAATACTCGGAAGCAACACCGGATTGGAAACCAAATTTAAACTAGAAAAAGGAGGTCAAACTAATATGTGCAGTTGGTCAGAGTTGTTTATTATGGTTGTTATCCATTCATGCAATCCGGCGGGAGGAGATGGCGACGGCGTCTGTCGCCGGCCGGGGGCGAGGCTGAGGAAGAGGTAGTGGTTCCTGCAGGCCAGCGTTGTAGCAGTCGTCGTACAGGCCGAGGAAGAACGGGTCCCTGAGGAGTTCGGAGGCGGAAGGGCGAGCGCGCGGTTTGGCAAGGCAACGCTCGATGAAGGCCCGGACTTCGGGGTCCTTGACCTTGTCCATGGCCGCCGGCCGCACCCCCGCTGTCACCTTCCGGTAGATCTTGGCGACGCTGTCGCACTCGCTGTAGGGGATCTCGCGCGTCACCAACTCCAGCACGCACATCCCGAACGAGTAGATGTCTACTAGCTCCGTGTAGTCCTCGTCGTACAGCTCCGGCGCCATAAACTCCGGCGTGCCGAGAATGGAGTGCGCTGCGTGACTCTTCCCGACGATCGCTGCCAGCCCAAGGTCCCCTATCTTCACCTGTAAAGCATGAGGAAAGCCATCATCACCTAAATGATGAGATTGATGGAAAACGATTTCCAAACAACGCGATCGATCATTTTCACTGATAAAACACCCACAAAAGATCCTTTTTTCGTAAGATCGAAGTGCAAAATATGGGATTGAATTGGATGGCGGATTGAACCTGGCCGACGTTGCCATTGATGAAGACGTTGGAGCAGTTGAGGTCGCGGTGGATGATGCAGGGCTCATGGTTGTGCAGATACTCGAGGCCCATCAGTATCTGGCGCGACCACTTCTTGAGAGCCTTGATCGAAACCTGGCGATGCCTCTTCCGGTACTCGCGGAGGTCGCCGGAGGTGCAGACCTCAGTGATGAAATTGAGCGTGTTGCCCTCGTCGTCCGTCCACACGCTGTACAGAGTGATGATGTTCTCGTGCCGCAGCGACCGCAGAAGCCGCACCTCGGCGAACAGCCGATCCATCATCGGCTGGTCCTCCCTGAAGATCCTGAGCTTCACCTGGTTCCACGCCACTTCGATGCCCTCCTCCTGGTCGAATCCACGGTACACCCGCTTCACAGCACCGGCGCCCAGCAAATCGTCGTATCTCCCGTACCTCCCGGTGGGATCAATCTCCACGAATGGCTCAGCATCTTTGTCCGCCGGATCGGGCCTAACGCACGGCATCCTCGAACAAAAAGAACCTAAAATTTTTGCAATCGACGGAAAACACACCGATAGAAAATCTCCCGAAACCCTAAATCAACAAAAACCTGAATCCCTAGAACAAAATCCATACCTGGACCAAAAAAGGGGGGAAATATCTCGAGCAAAGGGATGGCGATCAGATGAAGACCAAGAGGAAACAGATCACAAGGAAATAGGAGCTTCTCGATTCCTTGAGATGCAAGTCCGTCAGAGCCATGGAAATCGTGGCCAGAAGCCTGCAAAAATCAACACAAAAACAATCAGAAAGAACAGATCACAGTTTATGAACGGAACCGAAGAAACAAACAAACACAGAAGATCGGAATCCGAACCGAGGGGGTTTAAATCGATCCCGCGGCGGCTGCTGCGGCGGCGGAGGGCTGGAAGCGAGGGCGGCGAGATCGAACGACGGAGGCGGGCGTACACTCGCCGAAGAGGAGGCGGAAGAGTCACCGGCCACATGGAGGGGAAGCAAAGGCGGCCTAGTGGAGGCGCTATTTATAAGGCGGGCGCAGGTTTTCACTTCGGATCTCGCCTCCAGGGCTATTTCCGTACTTTCCTATCTTTCTGACCGTTTTATGCAAATTTTCTTCTGCGAAATTTTCATTTTCCTTCCAAAATTTCAGAATTTTTTAATTTAACGACGATTCAACACTATTAAAAAATATTCTATATAGAAAAAATATATACATATTCGACTATTTACTAATTATGTGAGCGTATTAAAAAGAATATTTATTTCTTGAAGTTGATTAATTGCTTAACCAAATAAAATGTGAATCGAATTTAATCATTTATAAGACATAATTATCAAATAAAACTAAGGATAAGTGGAAACTTTCCGTGGGACCAGACGAAACTGATGTATTAATTGTTCAAAGAATTTGAATATCTAAATTATTAAATATATATTAGTTTTTGTACAAAGTAAAAACAATTATGAATTTCTCTTAAGATTTAAATGTTGAGATACAATTAAAGTCTTATATTATAAATATATAGAAAAGATCTTAAGGTTATAAGATAGAAAATATCTCATTGATATAAAGTTTTTTTGGGTAAAATTGAAAAATAAAATCATGAAAGTGTGAATCTAAAATGGACAATATCATACTGTTATGGAGATATATATAGATTCTATCAGATCTAATAGTGGTATCAGAGTAGATTTATGTGGTATCATATAGAATCTTCATAAAGGAATGATTGAGGACTCCTAATAAGAGGTGACGTTAAGAAATTCCAACTGATCTAACATTAAATACTCCTAAATCTTTAAAGATACAAATTCCTCCCCCTTTGACATTAAAGATGAGATATTTTAATTTGTTTGTGTGATTGTCACATTACTTAGAAAGGAAAAAAAATAAAAGGAAAATGACACATATTTTGGCCATATAATATGTATCTAATTGCTACGAGATCTTTTCTCTTTGCTAGCGACTCACATGAAACATCACATATGATACATTAAGATTGCACTTGATCAAGGGAAAATGGTGGGCATTCATTGAATCCATTCCCCTTTGATTAATTAAATATGAAACTAATCTACCCTTTTACCTAACTAGCTAGCTAGCTAGCTATCATTTTATAATATTGGCAAAAATTAAAAGACTTTTCTTTTTCATTAATTAGTTTCACCCAAATACCTTTATCACAATTAATTAAGTTTAGTAATTACTGTAATAAATATTTTACCACTTGTATATAAGAGTGAATAAAATCTTGATTAAATCGAAATAACCGACTTAACCGAATTTGAAAGTTTGATTTAGTTAATTTATTATTTTATTTTATTTTTTTAAATATCAATTTATTTGATTTTGTTTTGATTTTTAAATTTAAATTTGATTAAATCGATTAAATGTAATTGATTGATACATCACTATTATTCCCAACTCTCGACTTTAGAATACTCTTGATTTACAACTTTAATTGATCAATAGTAGTCGACTGTTATTCTTGACTTGCGACTCTAGAATACTCTCGATTCATAACCCTGATTATCCTATTAATTTAATAAATATGGAATTAATTGATTTTTATTAGTTTGATTTATTTGATTTTTGTAAAGTTTAGTTTGTCCAAAAAAAATTCAATTTGTTCGATTCGGTCCATTCGATTTTAACCAATTACTCATCTTACTTATACATATATTATAACAATTATTAACCGTAGAATTTTTAATAATAATAATAATATATGTTGATCAAAACTAGTGAAATTATTTAAGAAAAAAATAAAAAGTCTTCATAGCAATTTTATGGATATTAAAGGTGTCAATTGGAAGATGGAGTCATTAAATATCAAGAGGTTGCTTCAATGAGTTGCTCTACCATTGTATTGTAAGGGATCTTTTGCTCTTTGATTGCTCTAACTTTCAACGATTATGGTTGAAATAGAATTTTTTTTTTAGCTTGCAATTAATTAAGGTTATATATAGTTTTATCTCCCAATAATCAACTCTCTAATCGATTAAACAATATACTAATCGAATTGTTGTATCTTTTAATCCATTGACAATCATTCTAATTAATCAACTCAAATGAATAAGACAATATGTTATCTATCTTCTAACTACTAATTAAATTTAATTAATCAACCGATCAAATCTTTAAGCTATTCAAACCTTTTTATGAATGCATGTGTAGGCCTCTTAGTTGACTGAATATGTTCATTAAGCATCTCAACTTAATTTAAAATCAAATTGAAATATTAATTATGTCTCAAAACCTATGATTCCTTAGTTGTACCATCCTTTAGGTAGTAATTATAATTGATTAAATATTTTCTCAAATTAATCAAAGTTAAAATGAAACTGTTTTTATTCAGAATAAAATGCTCATGATAAAAGGGTGCCACAATGTATAGAATTATTATCCTATGATTTAATAGTTACTAATTTTAATTGATTCAAATAATAGTGATATATGAGTTGATAGTTGTTTGAATATATTTATATTTTATTTGGGAGGAAGTGAGGGAAAGAGAAGAGAGGATAAATAAGAGAAAGAAGAATTTTGATTTTTATTTGGGATGAAGTGAATTAACGAGGGGAAGGAAAAAGAAAGGTAAATTTTACCTTTTTTATGTTCATAAATCGTTAAAAAATTTTACATTTCGATTTGGGATTTAAATAAAGAGAAAGAAATTCAAAAATATATTTTATTTTAATTTTAATTTTATTTTAAAATATTAATTTTTAAATTAATTAATTTATTTAGATATTTTATTTTTATATTGTCGTTTTTTACCCATGTATGTCGTCATCGTTTAGTATGTAATCGCTCGCACCATGTGCTGGATAAGTTTGAGTCGGTTTCGGATCCCGTGAGGTCGGACTGATCACTCTAGAGATAATCAATAGAGTTAACTGAGATTTATTTATTTTGAATCGGTTCCGGATCTGTCTCTCGTCTCCGATGCAGATCCTGACCCGGAACATCATCTTCGCCCCCTCGCTCCCACCTCGCCATCTCCTAAAACCCTAAGCCCTAAACCCATCTCCACCGCTGCATGCACCGTCCTCCCCCGCCGCCGCCTCGCTCCACCATCCCATCCTCCGTCTCCACCACTGCCCGCCATCCGTCTCCGTCGTCGCGCGATGCCCACTACCGTATGCACCCCCTGCTTCAGCATCCGCACCAAGAAACACGAGCTGAGATAATATCTAGGCTTGAAATAATTAAAGAAAGGACTGTACGGCGAAACATTCGATTTCGGTACGGGTCAACAAGATTCCCTTTTTTTCTACTACGATTGATTGAAATCTCCCCTCTCAACTTTGCTCCTCTCCTCTCATTTTCCCCGATCTTCTGTTTCCACTGTCCCTTGCCCTGGAAGACTTTAGCTCCATTCCAGGTACGCAAATCTGGCCGCGGATCACTCGAGTTCCCTAATCCGAAATCTTACAGATTCTTGAATCAGTTTGGAGCATAGCATTTTGGGTATAGTTGTTTGCTCGCAGTGAAAATGTATTTTGTTTTCCCCTCTTTAGATCCTCTTGCTGTTTGTTACTTCGGATTAGGGTTCTGGAGGATGAAATGTGTTTTTTCATGCAGATCATTACAAATCTCGTTGGGAACTCATTGAAGGCTATTCTTTTATTATATATTTACAGATATGCACGTGTATTTTAAGAGATTTATGACAATCAAGAACGTGGATTGTAAATCCTTCTCTTATACTTGTTTAACCAAAACATCAGAATAATATCTATGATAGTCTTCCATTGCATTTACTGAGTAGTACTGCCTCATATGAAAAAATAAATTACCGGGTCTTTGTAGGATTCCTTGTTATCGGTATGGTAGTGATTCTCAAATCTATGTTCAATATAGAAATACTCTTGTGCGTGTTCAATTACAATTATATCTCTCTCTTTATGTCAATGTTTGCCTAACATGCACCTCAAACTTATCGAAAGATAAATTTTCTTATTTGTTACTAGATGATTTAACTCATTTGTTTAACAGGAGTGCTAGAAAAATTAGAAATTGAAATTTTGCTGGCAGTGTCATCTCTTAATGTTGTTGATGTGCCAATTAAATCATTTAACAAAGCAAGTCTATGCAACAAAGCACCCAACTATTGGTTTTTGTCCATTGCAATTTGGTCTATAATTCAAACATGATATGGTGTGACTATGGAGATTTTGCCCATTACTAGCTAGCTTTTGGAATTCTGTAAATCAAGTACAAGGAGTAAGGATATTTTTGTTCACATTCATGTATCTGTTTGTTGAACCCTTTGTCACGCTTACTAGTTGAACTTCTGAGGTCAATAACTACTTGTAGCTTCTTTTTTGAGTGTCATGTTATTTTACTGCAAAATTAGTGACAAGAACTAATAGTAACGCCAGCTTTAACTAATAGAGCTGCTTTTTCTTTTTCTTAGTTTTTCTTCATAATCTAGAGATGCTTTACACTTTTTGATATATTCAAATCGGCAAGAAGAAAAGTAACTAGTAGGCATGAAATTGTAATGTTGTCTATATCAACCAGAGATCAATTCTAGTTGCTTCTTTAATTGAACTTATCATATTTTAATGTGCTTCCATACTTTTATTGGAATATCATCTGGTCCAACTGCTTTTCTTTCTTTCATCCCATTTAATGTTGGTTCTACTCTTGGAATTTGAATTCACTGATAAAAATTTAAATTTCTATACTCGTTAGACCTACTTAAAATAAAAAGGAAATAAATTGAGATGAGATGGATAAGTTTAAAGGAGACAAATATTTTTATATTTAGATAAGTTGCATTATTAGAGTTGAAGATGTGAGGGGTGGAGAGGAGAAGACAGAAACTCTATTTAGTGCAACAAAAAATGATTTAATTGATTTGGATATTAGTAGTGATGTAGTCTTGTGTTGAATATCAATTGAAGGGAAGATTCATGTGTCCAACCTCCAAATAGTTGGGAAAAACATGGTTTGTTGTTGTGGCTGACACTGATAATATTGGTGATGTAATTTTCTCAACTATCATACATCGGGATATATGTATACATTCTGGAAGTTGCATCATTTGTACTTTGTCTTACCAGTTACTACTACTGAGGAATCTGACAATTATCCTGTTGTTGTTGTTCAGTTCACAGAAGAGGGGCATGCATTTGTCTCAGTTTATCATATCAAAGAAGTAAAAAGTGTGGTAGATGGCATCCGTGAAACACTGAGTGGGAGTCAGGTGGTATATAAACAAAAAATCTGGGACAATTTTACATTGTTGAAATCTTCAACTGAAGGTGATAATGCTATTAACTTGATAGTCACTGTTGAAGACATTGGTGTGGGGATACCTCAAGATGCTCAAAGCCGTATTTTCACACATGTAAGTTGACAGTTCTACTTCATTGATATATGGTGGCTCTGGTATGGTCTGAGCATTAGCAAATGTTTGGTAAATCTTATGGGAGGAGAAATTGGCTTCGACAGTCAGCCTGGAATTGGTAGTACATTTTCTTTCACTGCCGTATTCAAGGAAGGAAGCAAAAGTTCAGGAGATGTAAAAAGGCATTATGCTGACTCTTCTGTATCAGATTTCCAAGGTATGAGAGCATTGGTTGTTGATGGGAGATATATCCGTGCTAGAATCATCAAGTATCATTTGTGAAGATTAGGAATACTTGTTGAGGTTGTAATTAAACAAAAAACTGCACTTGAAACCATATTTGACTCTTGCAGTACCAGGTATGAATGAAGTAAGTTTGACAAACAGTTTGCCCTTATGTTGTTAATGTGCTTAATAACCCAACTCGATAACTAACAAGAAGTTCCTAAAGAGATCTGGAGTCACTATTGTTAGATTGATTCCTTCGTTTGTTTCTGTTACCATCTTAGCCCTTCTGATATCTCTCCCACTCTACGATGATTCTCATTAGAATTCTCTTTTACTAGAATCTGAATTTGAAATACAATCATGACCTTCCATTATGTTTTCAATTAATAGAAGGACCTATTAGATATGTTCCAATTTCTAATTGTGACCTTTCAATATACATAAGGTTGGGAAGCTGTTAAATCTTACGATTAGAAGTACTTGTAATGTATTTTATCTTATGTGGCAGGAGTCGTATAGACCTGATTCTTGTCGACAAAGATGCTTGGGGTGAGGGATCAGGCATTTCATTTCCATGACTCCTTTCAGAATATCAGAAGAATGGTGTTGTGATGCACCAAGAACATCAACTAAAGATGTTTCTGATAGCGACTTCCCTAAGCCCCAATGAGGTTTATGACTGGAGGTTGGCAGGATATGTTGATGGTATGCTGAAACCACTGCGCTTGAGTATGATTGTTGTTTGTCTTCAGAAAGCACTAGGCATGGGGCAGAAACGGCAGCACACCAAGATGAAACCAATGGCGCTTCGAAGTATTCTCAGAGGAAAAAAAACATCCTAGTTGTTGATGACAACCTAGTCAACCAAAAAGTTGCTGCTGGTACCCTGACAAGGTTTGGCGCGATAGTTACATGTGCAATGTGCAAACTGTGGAAAGGAAGCTATTAGAAGGCTTTTAGCCTCCTCACAAATTCGATGCTTGCTTTATGGATGTTCAGATGCCGGAAGTGGATGGGTATTTTTCATTTTTTGTACTCTCCATCAATTGGTTCCTCTAAGCATTTTGAGATGACTCAATCATGTGTAAGCAGAAATGAAGACTCCACTAGTCTACCAAAACTTTCTTGCATTTTGTTTTAGATTTGGTCAAATTACATGTTCTCTATGTGCTTCATGTTTTCTCTTCTCAGTTTTTGAAACATCATTCTTATTGGTAAATGATACAACAATTCTTCGCAGCTTTGAAGCCACTAAAAAAATCCAAGAAATGGAGAACACAGCAAACATGTTGATTAAGTCTGGAGATGCATTACCAGAGATGTATGGTAAATCTCACCGGCAGACATAATTCAGGCAAGAAGATGTCTTCTAAGAATTTTGACTAGTTTTGTTCAATGCTACAATTATCAAGACATCAAGTGAGAAAAGATAATGATCTGACATGCGTGCGAGCTATGCAAAAGCATGCCGTTAGCTGAAGCTCGGCCGACCTCATGACTCTTCTCATTTGGTAAGTCATGCCATTCTTTTTTCATGGTGCTAACTTTATGACCTTCTAATGTGTTGTGAGGAACACCATAAGATTACTGTACTTTTCAAGTAGATGAACTGATTGATACTTTTACACAGGATTAGCTGCCAGCTCTACAATAATAAATCATTGCTAATCAAAATAAAATTGCTACTGAAACAAGAAGTTATGCTGAACTATTCCAATCTGATGATGTATTGCTGTTTCTTTAAGTGTGTGCTCATGATTTAGAGGTTTGGTTTAGGAAATAGGGCATTTTTGATGTAGATATATGCTTATGCCTGTGCTGTAGATTATTCTTCTTATTTGTGTGATTCTTTGGATCTTTGTGAATTATTATTTTCCTTGAGTACTGAAGTTTCATGATAAGAATGGTAAAATAGGAAGAAATGTTTGATAATCTGGCAAAGGAATGAATTTATCACTTTCTTTTCTTTATTGGGAACGGAAATGATGAAAGAATTATATTGCATTCAACTTTCCCATTTTATTTTTCATAAATTTGACCAGAGTGGAAAGAAAGAACTTCAAAATGCATAAAAAAGATATAAAATTATATCTGCTCAAAGAGACAATTTGGAAACAAATTCTAAACTAGGCATGAATGCATGATCGATTAATATTTTCCAAAATAAGTTTCTTTACAATTTGAGCTTGAAACTCTCTTTTTTACTTGCAGAATTGTTTACGTATCTGTAATTTCCACCTCTGTGGCTGTTCCATCAGATCTGTGCTGGAGGTCAATCGACGGCGGCGGCCATGGTGGAGACGGCGTCGAGGTTCAAGAGTGTGTGCGTGTTCTGCGGCAGCAGCGCGGGGAATCGCGACTGCTACCGCGACGCCGC